>NW_026557665.1:0-70606 GCF_026930045.1 Uloborus diversus
GGGGGGCTATTCAATTTTCCGTACCCCCTCCAAATGATTTTTCTGTATCCGCCCCCTGCTGGCTGGTCGTCGTATTCGTATTAGTTAATCAGCACAAAGTACTTTTTTTTTTTATCAGGGACAATTGCCACAATAGGCCATATAGTGATAGTCGTGGGTGGGGGGAGGGAGGTTCAGGCTCGTTATTTGGATAGTTTGGTCTTAAAAAAAGGTAGTCTCCGATTGAAAAAACTATAAGATCTTGAAGGAAAACTCAAGCTCTGGAGGCCCTGTATTGGTATGCCCAATTTTTTTCTTGAAGGGGCTCTGTTTTTTATTTTACTTTAAACTGAGCAGGACCGGATCTATAAATTTTGTGCCCCAAAATCTGTAGGGTCCATTCCCCTAGTAGTATGTTTGTGACGTAATTAAGTCTTTGTGTAGTTTTTTATATTTATTTATTTATTTTTTTCAATTTTTTCCCTAATTTTTTGGGACATTGGGCCCCCCGCAACGCGGGGTCTGCAGGTACGCAGATCCAGCCCTGGAACCGAGGACACTCATGCTCCCCTCTCCCATTGTGCATATATACAGTAGGGGATTCATTACTATTTCGTCCAAATAAGCTGTCGTGCTGTACTATGTGTAGATCAGAAACACGGTTACAAAGCAAGATTCATGCTTAGGAACATATATGACGTTAACGTAATGCTGCCCGCGCGATATGCATACAAAAAGTCAGAAACCGAAACAGAGGCAGTGTCGGATTTCTCTCACTGAAGAAATACTAAAAATGATGCTGAACAAAAAAAGTCAACAGTTTCGGAATAGCATCGACCTTGCCAATGTTCATTAAGATAAAGTATAGTAGATAAAGTATAAAGACATTAGTCCAAAATTTTTTTTTATAACGGGGGGGGGGGGGGGGGAGCAGTCGACACTTCCCGATCCCCAAAAGTGACTATCTTGGAATGAAGAAACAATTTAATAGTATCAAAAGAGTGCCTAAATCTTTCTCATGAGCGATGTCCTACCTCCATTTAACCCCTTTTGATATATCATATTGATCCTGGAAAATGGGCGCCCATATGCAACATTTTGAGAAGAGGGGGACCAGATATTTTCCCCATGGTGTAGCAGGATATATTTTAACCGTGGAAACCGATTTCTGTACAGATTAGAGTTATTAAAATTTGACATTTTTAATAACTTATTCATTAGTAGCTAGAGAAATGTTAATACATTTTTGCGAAGAAAAAATACTAAAATCAAGGAAGTTCTGATTTCCGAGGGTGCCCACCTGGGATGGGGGGGGGGGGAGGTCATGGCGCATACTGTGCCATTGAAATATTTATAGGGAGGGGTATTTTTCTCATTTGGGGGAAGGAGCTCAATGTTGAGACGGGTGCGCCCTTGCCCTTAGGGTGACGCCTCTGTGATTTCTAAGGGGGGAGGGCTTGAGCCCTCACTTGCCACCCCATATGAGCGTCTATGACCGGAGTACTCCCCCCCCCCCAATAAAGAGAGTCCCTCTAAAATGAGGATAAATATATCACTTAAAACTACCCCCTTAAAAACCTAATTAAAGCAGCCTGTGCACCATATGAACTCTCTCTCTCCGCGTATATTTCTTCCTAATAAATAACGTCAACGGTCCTGTTCAAGCGACGCATCAAATTAAGGACAGTAGTCCCTGAAAAGCTTCATTTGAATGACAGGGATGCTCATCCCCGATGGGCAAGGGCGCATCTCCTCTCAATATCGCAAAAAATACCCGAGCAAGATTCCCCCCCGAATGAAAAAAATACCCCTAAAAGAATCCTCCCTAAAAACACCATGATGCATCCCCCTAGGTGGGTACCCCTGTGAAGGAGGACATTTAATACTCAAGAACTCAAGCTATATTATAAAAAGAAAAACATTCCCCAAAAGTCTCCATTAGAGTATTAAGAGATCTCCTTTCCAATACATATTCCTCTTAACCATTTCCGCCGTCTAAAAATCTCCGTAGGGACTCTACAATACTAGTTCGAAAACCCATGAGAACTCTAGTACTAGTGCATTCTCCCCCCCCCCCCCCACACACCCACAAAAAAGGAAAAAAGCAAATTCAAGGGAAGTCCTCATCGCAATAAGGATCCCACAAAATTCTCATACACATCAGCATTTCTTAAAGAATAATCAAAAAGGAAACATTTAAAATGCTTTCGCTTACGACAAAGCCTCAAAGCTTTTGTAACATTGATTTCGATCCGGTGATGGTGCTGCCATCTATCGGTATAAAAAATAATGGAGGCAAGGCACTTAGTATGCAGTCCTCGACATAAATACAGTTGTAGTCAGTTGTGACTCGAAATCGAAATCGAAGCGTATTTCTCAGCACGCAAGAAAAAAATGGCAACCGACAATATTACTCAACTGTATAATTCGTCATGTAATTTATTTCCCGTAGAATTAGAAGTTTTTCGCCAAAATGAGCGATTATTTTGCCAATAAGTAGTCCCTACTGGAGTAGAATACGTTAGCCAATCATAGCTGCGTATTTTCGAGGAGTAGTAGCAACGTCCTAGCAAAATTTCGTCCTTTGTCTCAAAAAAAAAAAAATGTATATCGTGGAAGTGAGGCTATTTTCTTAAATTTCGAGAAATCGTGAGAGCTTACGAATGATTCAAAATGACCTATAAGTTTTTAGTACCGTTAACAGCGGATTTTTTTACCAAGCTCTCGTTGCGTCATAGGCTACGTTCGCATGAAGAACCGGTCGACTGCGGTTGGTATGAACTAGAGTCCCTATTTTTCATATAGGGACTCTAGTATGAACTATCGGTATGAACCAAGGAAGATAGAAGAAAGATCCTCCTTGGTATTGGTCGATTTGTAACCATATCGAAGAAATTTTCCCCTCTTAATTAATTTTTTAAGCAACGAGCTTGGCTAATTCCCCAGGGGTGTCCACCTAGGGGAGGAATGGGCATGGCGCAAACTGCGCCATTCATTTTTTTTGGCGGGGGGGGGGGGAGTTAAGACATATTTTCCTCCTTTTGAGGTGGGTGGGTGCACCCTTGCTCTTGGGGGGTGGGGAACACCCCTGAATTCTCCTCGTCATGTTAATCTGATAAATCAGACCAATGTCAAACTCGGTCAAATGAGCTTAATAAGCAATTCGTGATTGCTAAAAAAAATAATGGATTAATTTTTTCAGCAGTTTCTGCAACAGTATCTCATTTTTAGAAATGAGAGGGGTTTAATTTTAATAAGATGGGGGATGGGTAGCGTTATTTAGGGCAACTGGGCAGTGGCCTAGGACCCCTGCTTTTCAAGGTCCCAGTCCCTCCCCCCTAAAAAAAATGCTCGGTCTAGGGTCTCTGGATATGATAATCAAATAATAGCCAATCGCCAATTCACTGATCGAGTTACGCTCCTAACGTCACGAACAATAAAACTCGCACCATAGCATGGTAATTTGATACAGTGACGGATTTCGCCGATCATTTTGGTAGGGGCGGTTCAAAATTTTTTAACAAACTTTCTTTGGATGCTTGTCCTGATGGTCACCTCTCAAACATTGCTGGATCATCGATTTTTCCAAAAAAAAACCACAGTTCCTACCCATCTTTAAGTTTTTATACGCAGTTTGAATTTTAAAATAACAACAGAAATAGGGTCAATTTATAAAATGTAAGATAAGGTTAATACCAAAAAATTCTTTATGCGTATTTTACTGCTTTGAAGAGATAGATATCTATTATTTAGTTACCTTTCATGGCATTTGTGGAGGATTATGGGATTAAGGGGCTCTCCTCTAAAAACGTTTCGAAATTAAAGCCATAAAACGCAAATTTAGGCTCTCTTTGGCCTCGTGAGCAATAGGTGTATTCAAAAGACAGAAGCATTTATAGATCGTGTTGTTGTTGTTGGCATGTCCGTAATAAACTACTACGGAAATTTTGGTGCCATTGCCTCGAAAGATTGAACTTCTTTATTAACAGATGAGACAACACAAGAAAAACAACTCTTGCCCGTTTTTGTAGTGGACATCTTAAAACTTTAAAATTTTCGGAAGGGTCGAAGATCTTTCAGACTTGTTCCAAGTGTTCTGTTGAGCATGCTTCGCCTGACCATATACTGTCGTGCCTGGGGCTCTCCAGGAGGGATTTGACTGAAGACCCAGTGACGGTGCTGGATTTCTTGAGGGTAAACAAACTCATGGACCTGGTCTAGCACTGCTGATCATGGGGGCATGCAACAACACAACACAAGAAAGATTTACAGCATATAGAGAAGAAATAACACCCAGGGCACCGGCGAGAATCGAACCCACAACTTCCGGCATATGAAGGGAAACTTCCATAATAGAGCCACGGAGGCCTCTTATAGATCGTGTAGGGGAGACTGGGGAGATTTGACCACACGGGAGGTTTGACCCACCCTATCATATTTTCATATTTATGCACATTTTTAACTGATGAGCACCGGAGGGAGCATGATATTTAGTCCAATCAAAAGCTGTTTCTATTTTTTAGCAAATTTGAAGTAGGGCAGACCGGGATTAGTTCGTATTGCGATTTTAAAAAACTCCACAGTTGATTCAGAGCACCGCTGAGCCTGTCACGTGATCATCATGGTTAGGTTTATCTTGCATGAGAATGCCAGCTGGATCCAGTCATTGCTTTGAATGGAAGGATTGAAAACGTGATTTTCGTATCAGGAAGTAAAATTTTGATTATTCAGTATTTGTCGTTTTTTACAGTTGCGTACTCACACAGAAGTAACATTCACAAGTTTTTAGTATCTTTGGACATTTAGCTTAGAGGTTATAAGTCCATTTCTGCTGTAGTTGGTGAACATTTGTTTTGCTCGTCATGTTTAGTTTGGCTTGCCGTGTTGCGGTTAGTTGGCATACGTACTCGGGGTCTAGTTGACATAAGCTGCCTGGATATGCCAACTAGCCCGCAACAACGGATAAGTTAAGATATCCTATTTATTTACCTTTTTCTTTTAACTGAAGAACTATGAAGCATGGTTTTGTATAACCAGGGCCGCCGAGAGACAAAGCGTGCACCATGTTAGTTTTGTCGCTGGTCCTCCCTCCCATAATGCTAATTTTACTCTATGCATAATACTTAAATTTGAGCCGGGCCCATAGTTTCCGACTAGACAGACATACCCTTTCTGTGGCCCAGTGAATAGTCTGCTGAATAGTACTCTTTTTTGCGTTAAAAAAAGGTTTGGAGCGTACATTTCCGCGGCCCTTACTAAAATAATCTTAATAAAAGAGTGGATGTTCCCAAATTGTATTTTAAGATTACATTTTCTATTCAAATTTTACAGAAAAAATGCTTTTGGTTATTATTATTATAATTGTTCATTTATAATAATAATAATAATTATTATTATTATTATTATTATTATTTTGAACAACAAAGAGTTTACATTTTTCTTCGTTTTTTGCATCGCTAAAATGAAATTGGCGGCCCCACTTCTGGAAAACTGGGGGGGGGGGGGGGGTGTAGCACCCCCTTCCCCCTTGGCGTCGGCCCTGGGCAAAGAAAATTAAATGTGTACTTAGCTCCACACTGATGAAGAGGAAGATTTAGAGATTAAATATCGTTACAAATTCTGTAAATATTAGTTATTTTTGTGATTAGTTTGTCGTAATCTAGCTAAATTTCGCGTTTATTAAATTATCTGTCATCTAAAATTATTGTAGCAACGTAACCTGTAAATAGTTTCCCGTAATGAATATACAGCCCCCGTACATTCGGCTGAAGTATACGATCCACCTATTCTTTTTTTTTTCATTGATAAAATTTGTGAATGGAATAAGAAAGTGTAGAACGGTGTAGCATTTTCTTGAATAGTTGAGAGGTCTCTTTGGGTGTGTACAAAAGCCGTTACGCAGGATAAAAAGTTAGTTTCGATTGAGAATTTGTACTGAGAGTGTATTAGCTCTGTTTATTGCGAGGCATTTCGCTGTGTTGTTTTTCGTATTTGGAAGTAAATACGTGTGTAACCGTTGAGTTTACGGTGTTGTGTGATATTTGCTTAATTGCTGATGATTAATTTAGCAGTTGTTGACGATCTTTCCTGTACATAGTGTAAATAAATTTCCTGTATTTTTAATCAAGAACTGTGTCGTCCTTTCAAGAAAGTTGGAAGTTTCACCGGATCCGTTACAATATGTAGACAGTAAGAATAGTTTAGGTGGACTTAGATTAAGTTTGAGCAGTGATAATGACGAAGAAGATGGAATTTTACCTTTGCAAAGTGAGGCTGGTGTGAAAAACTCAAACGAGAAAATGGTCGTAGGGACTCAGAGTCATAAGATTGATGTTGGGGGTCTCATTGTGGGGACTATGTAGCTGTGAAATACATTTACAGCGTATGCCCTGGAAAATATACGGAAATCGGGAACAGCGAATTTAAAGTATCTACCATGGAGAAATATAAGAAAAATTTGCGTTGGCCTGAAAACATGAACATAATCTGGTACAAATCTAATAAAATCATCAAAAAAGTTGAACCATCCATTATGATAAGCTGTGACCCCGCACTTCATTCAGTTGCCATGTGACTTAACTGGATAGTTTGATTTTGACTCCTTATGCTTTGTACATTTTTGTCAATATACTTTTTGTGTACTTACAAATGTGGTTTTTTTTTTTCTTTTTTGACACATGCAATATTTCATTTCAAGCACATTAACATTATTTCTAACTGCACTTTACATAAAGACGAGTAGAAACGCTTGCCTCACATCATATGCCAACTTACCCCACTACATATGCCAACTAACCCTGGTTGGCACTAGAGAAGAGTTCGGGCTCATTTTTGAGAGCCCGGGCCCGCCCGAGTCTGAAAATTTGAAACAGAGCCCGCCCGAGCGCGAGTGATATTGTGTCGGACCAAAATCCGAGCCCGCCCGAGCCCGAAGGAAACTTTCTTGTATCAAAAACTGAGCCTTCTACAGTCTGACATGATCTCTCTGTTAATGAAAAATGTTACGTCAAATGTTCTTCATTAACAGAAGTTTCTAAATTTTCTTAAAATGATACACTTCAAATGCATTACTGTATGACATATTGCAATAGTAATCGCAAAAAAACATTATAAATAAGCGTTAATTAAGTTATTTATTTCTTTTTGGGAGGGGGGGGGGGGTAAATTTGACATTGATTGAACTGATTCAAATGTTCCTTTCATTTTCTCACAGTAGGAAAATGTTTATTTGCTTTGAATTTTTATGGAGATTGGCGATCGAATATCTGTGCTTGAGCCTGAACCCGCCCGAGCCCGAAACCTATTTTCGTGTTCTTCGAGCCCGAGCCCGCTTCGGGCCCGGGTTCGGACTCGGGCTGTCGGGCCCGGGCTGAGCCCGTCTCATCTCTAGTTGGCACTGTTGAGGCGTCTTGGGAAAATATTTTTCACGAGTTTCCCAGTGAATTTTAGATGATGCTCCAAGTGGTTGTTTTAGCCAAGATATTACCCTATCAGAGGCATAAATTGCTTTTACCGTAAATACTACAGAAAAAATTAGAAAAATCAAAAAGTGAAAACTGTACCAATTAGCCCGGTCTCCCCTACAACTAAGAATAAACCTTTCCGGTTCCTTTTTCAGCTTGGACCAGGAACCTCTACAGTACCGCCGCCCATCGGCTTCTGCAGGCGCGCCTACTGTGGTCCTGACCACTGTCCCCCGAAATCCGGTGACGTGCATATCCTACACATACAGTGTTGCCAGATGGTCAAATCCAGATTTCCCCAATTCCCTTCCAACTTTTCCCCAAAAAGCGATGATTTCTATCAAAATTCCCCAAATTCAAAAATTATTTTTCCACTAATATTTTCATAAAATGAGTCGACTTCCCCTGATATTTTTGTCTCTTGAAAAAAAAAATTTTTCCCCCAAATAGCCAAATTTTCTTATAAAATTCCTCAACTTTTTTTTTTCCTCCCGTTTTCACTTTTTTTTTTTTTTTTTTTTTGTCTTCTTTATTTTTTTTTTTTTTTTTTTTTTAATTTTTACTAATAATAAAGCTTCGATCGATGTGGTTCTTTTTCGATTCCAATTTTAAGAACAAAAATATAAGATGGACGAGTAAATTATGAAATTATCATAACGTGGAACCGTAACATGGGTGCAAGCCAATTGGCGAGAAGGTCATCATGCATTATTTGTAAATATACAGGGGAACCAAACTAAATTTTAATTTTCTACTACGGGCAAAGCCGTGCGGGTGCCACTAGTCATAAATAAAAGCGCCTGACCGAGAAATAAGAAACTGCTAAATATTTTTTTCACTCGCATTTACTACTCTGCTTCTGTATGTACATTTAAACTATGATTTTTGTATATATTTATCCAAGATGATTTTTCATCACTTATTTTTGCCTGTTTCACGTATCAACTAGTTACTCACGCAGAACTATTAATGCGAATTCCGTAGCATAATATTCCACATAATGCGAAATGCGAGTTCCATAAAGTTGAGCAAAGCTAAACCAACGCTGTTTGATACAAACAATGTAACTACCGGATGTCAAGACGCGAATTTAAATACAATTTTTTCCCCAGGTTTTCCCCAAGGAAAAAATTTTTCCCCAAAGAACTCCCCTCAAAACCCATTTCCCCAGAGAGCACCAGATTTCCCCAAAATGGGGAAATTTCCCCCAATCTGGCAACACTGTACACATACGCACTCATACACACTCACAAACACACGCGCTCTCGCCTTTACACACATACACGCTGATGACACACATCCACCCACCTTTACACACATACACACATGCCTTTGTGCATGCAGCATACACGCAGATCTACGCACACACACACACACACAACTATACACACGTAAACGCCCAGGAGGAGGGGCAAGCTTGTGGGAACAGAAACCCTTTCTAGAAACAATAACTCCAATGAGTGTCCTGCCGAAACTTGTGATTGCGAAAAACATAATTTGAATTCGAAATTTCAGAATTCAAATTAGTTTAATTTTTTAAATTTTAATTTTTCAACCCCCCCCCCACCCCCTCCTTACGTGAAGGGAGGAAAACCTCTAAACTGAGATTGAAATATTAATTTTTTTTTGAAATTTTTGCATTGTATTTTATTGTAAACCTAAGACGCATACAACGTTCGAAATTAAATTTCAAAATCAAATTTTCCAATACTTAAGATTTTAAAAGTGAGATTACTTAAAAATCCCATTAAAAAAAATTTAAAAGGAGAAAAAAAGCTTTTTTTTTTTTTTTTGAAAAAAATTCTTACGCTCACAAGGTTTTGGGAGGGGGCATGGCCAGCTGTCAATCCGCCCCTGATTTGATAATATTTTTTTAGTAATGTTTGACATGCTGGGAAATGCTTTATTTTGACAAGGCTGAACTGGATTCAGTAACTTAACTATTTTACTGGCAAAACTGTCATTTTAGGAGAATGAAGAAACAAAAAAGCCATTTATGCTACCTACTGGAGTTTAGGGTTCGTCACTGCAGTTACGGCATTAATTTCTACTAGCAAAATATTACCCAACAGGCAATGACTTCGTTCTAATGTAGAAGTAATTTTCACTTATCATACCTTGACTGGCGATTTTCTAGATTTTTAAATATTTTTAAACGGTTATTTCACTCTTGGGTTGTTTTCTACAGTCAAAAGTACTACTTTTAGTCACTGAAATTGATAGAATAAGCAAAAAAAAAGTAACATGGAGCGAGAAAAAAAACTTTCATTTTCCTAACGCTTCGTTTTCAGCTAATTTTATAAAATGTCAGATTTTGAAAATAAGGCACTTAATGATGTCACAAATGACGTACTTTGGCGCATCTGTCTACCGCGTTTCCACATTATAATAATCAAGAAGCGAATTAAACTTTGCGCTCTCCGTTTGCTATCAACTATATCGTTGCCAGTACACGTGAGTAAAGATGTTAATTAAATATTGCGCTCTGTGAAGGGCAACAGTGAATGACATTTCATCATTTATGATGTCATCGGCAAAAACGTAAACAATGAAAGCACACCGATTAAAATAATTTTTCAAAAATATTAAACTTAAACAAATTATTTAAAAAAAAAGGTCATATCCCATGTTTCCAAGCATGCTCTTTCAGAAAAAAATACTTTTAAAATTTCGGAAACGACCCCATTGTAAAACGACCGATTTTCAATCTAATCACGTAATCGGATTTTCAAATGTACATCATTAAACACCATTATTTCTAACTTTCATTTAAATATAGAAGTTAAATTTTGGTTACTTTTCGTTTGTCACCATCTGTAAGATTACAATCCTGGATTGATGTCGAGCTGATGACTCCTTTAAAAAGGCATCACGTGACTTCCTTTTACTCCAATTTAATGTCATTTCTCCATTACTGGCAATTTTAATGTGATTGAATAGTTTACTCTCTAAATATCACCGACAGTGGCCAAATTGAAACAGATTTTTTTTTAAAAAATCGCCAAATTTGTCGCCAAATTGGCGACAAAACTTGGCGACCAAAAGATTGGCGATATATCGCCAACTGTCCGCCAAATTATAACACCACTTGAGTTTACATCGAAATTAACAATGACTTCCCCCCGAAAAGAGGCAAAAGAAAGGCTTTAGAAACACCCGAATGCAACCAAAAGGGGAGGTGCACAACTAGACCTCACTAGGAGTCTACGTATCAAATTTCAACTTTCTAGGACATAACGTTCTTGAGTTATGCGTCTTACATACGCATATCCGCACATACGTACGTACATACATACGTACATACGGACGTCACGATAAAACTCGTTGTAATTAACCCGAGGATTGTCAAAATGGATATTGGGGGTTCTATACGTTCTTAGGCACTCGACCGCATGTGGTCGAATCGAAAAAAAAACTCAACATTCATTTGGGGGTGAGCAAAATGGAAATTAAGGGCGATTTTTGAGTGAAAATTTTTTCGCGAATACAATACTTCCTTTTTTGTAAAAGGAAGTAAAAAAGGCATTTAAAATAATGACTTTTCCCCCCCAATAATTGGAAGAATTTTCCAGTAACAGTGACTATGTGTAGAGAAAAATTGAAGAGGGGAGGGGGAGGGTAGCGCCAAATTATATTCCGCTTGAGCTGGTGGGAACCCTATTTCTATTTTCGATTTCGATTCCGAGTCACAACTGACTACAACTGTATTTATGTCGAGGACTGCATACTAAGTGCCTTGCCTCCATTATTTTTTTATACCGATAGATGGCAGCACCATCACCGGATCGAACAGTTAATGAGAATTTTGAACTAGACCAGGAGCTAATAGCTACCTGGTGCTAGCACCCCCAGAGGTATCGTTTCACTTGGAGGACATTGAGACCACGAGCATATTTAACGTCGCCCAGTCCCCTTTAATGACGACGGTGGGTCTTCGACCATCGAGGTTCGAACCCAGGATCCTCTGGCCCCGAATCCGACACTCTACCGATCGGGCTACCACGGCCCCTAAATGGAAATTAAGGTCGATTTTTGAGTGAAAATTTTTTCGCGAATACAATACTTCCTTTTTTGTAAAAGGAAGTAAAAAGTTCATTTAAAATAATGTTTTTTTTTCTCCAATAATTGGAAGAATTTTCTAGTAACAGTGACTGTGTGTAGAGAAAAATGGAAGAGGGGAGGGGGGGGGGGGTAGTGCCAAATTATAGTCTGCTTGTGCTGGTCGGAACCCTATTTCTAATGAAGCGACCTTTCTCAGAATTCAGTTTAGTGCGAGGGTGATACCGGTGTACTTATTCCTGTGCTTGCAAATGAGGCAACGTAAATTTTGACGCGAATTAAAATGTGCGAAGAAAGCTCACTGTCCATGTCCTCCACGTCACGCTGTCTGCTGTTACTTTCGTTATTCTAAAATTTCAGAAACTGCTAGTTTTAAGGCAAAATGCTATGATTATTAGGCAATGGGTCAAATCTTCGCAACAGAAGCTTCGCCGGACAGTACTCCGCGGCCAAAACTTTGCGTGAACAAAACTTTGCGTAACAAAACTTCGCGTGAACAAAACTTCGCGTGGTCAAAACATCGCGCAGACAATGCTTCGCTCGGTCAAAACTTCGCCTGGACAAAACTTCGCGCAGTCAAAACTTCGCGTGGACAAAATTTCGCACGGTCAAAACTTCGCCTGGACAAAACTTCGCGTAGTCAAAATTTCGTGCGTACAAAACTTTGCACAAACAAAACTTCGTGCGTGTATTACTGTTCGCATCTCAAATAAAACTTCTTTAAATTTTAAAAATAAATATTATAATGGTAAATTAAATGTTTAGGATGTTCAATGCATCATGCATGAAAGTTGAAATAAGAAGGAAAATAAAAATAGCTTTTATTTGCCTTTTTTGTCAAGTTTAAAATCTTAATTAGTGCTAATTTAAACTCTTGATCGTAGAATAGTTTTTAAAATGGGATGGGGAGGATGAAATTGTCCATTATTTGTAAGTATAGATGCGCCGATTAATCGACAATAATGATTACTCGGCTACTTTGCTAATTTTTTATAATCGATCAAATTATTAAAATTAAATTTTTTTGGCCTACTTTTCCAGTGCATGTCAAAAAAAGACGAAAAAAGCATGAAAGAAGGCTTAATGCATCTTAAAGTAGGGCTTAAAACAAAAGGAAAGTCAAAAATAAGTAAAATCTTACTGCTATTATACAAGCGAAATTTGTGAGGATGTATGGCGATGAGGATGCAACGCGAAGCTTTGTAGACGCGAAGTTTTGTAGACACGAAGTTTTGTAGACGCGAAGTTTTGACCACGCGAAGTAATCGATCGGCGAAGTTTTGTCCGGCGAAGTTTTGGCCGCGAAGTTTTAACCCCAAACCGATTATTAGCCTTCTCCTGAAAATAGAATCGTCAGATTATTGGATACTACGTGACGAAGGCGGAGCTAAGTGCCCTTTTCTGGTAAACGGACTTTAAGAACCTCCTCCATTTCCCCCAAAATACTGGATTGGATACCACGCATGGCAGAATACTTTGAACACTCTCAGGCGACCTCGCAAAGGTTTGATAAAATTGAAAATGAATGAATAAGTAAATAATTAAAATGAAATAAATTCTGAACGAAAAAATAGAAAGAAATAAGAAAGTTTAGTTTGACTTTCTGCAGAGCTCCAAAAAGAGGCATGGCTTTTCGGGTCAACGTGAGTCATCTTGCGTAGAGACTAATCAAAGGGTTTGCAAGGCAAAAATAAAAATAATAAAATAATTCATTGCTTTTCATTTTTCCTTTTGCCAAAAGGGAAATGTTAAAGAAACTGGTGAAAATTAATGGAGGGAAAAATTGAAAATGAGTAGAAACTTGATGTCGGGATCTTGATGCAAGTTTGAAATGCGAAGAACATACTTGGCAGCGATAATGCTAGACACAAAAAAGGAAGCTCTCTTAAACGACTTTCGATTGCTCCACCTTATCATTCATATCATAATACAGTCGGATCCCGCTACAACGCAATCCGACTTACGCGAAATGGCTATAACGCGAATTTTTCATGAGTAATGAATTTTTTAATGCGGACACAAATTACTCGCTTGCAACATGAAATTTTTCGGAAAAGAGCGACGTAGAGTTAGAATGGGCTTCGTTGACACTAAATATTGGTTTTGTGAATAGACTTTCATCCCTTTAGCATCAATGAAAGTGGAAGTTCACCCTCTGTATTAGCCTAAACAACGCTTTGCTTTAGTTGATACAAATAACCGCTCCGATTCTTAACTTTTTTTTTTCATTTTGCATATGAACGTTGATGAAATACAGTCTGATAACATCCTGATCGCGCTGCACAAACCTTCTTCATTTTTTTAAATTATAAATGTTAATAAATATTTTTTACTATATCTATACTGCTAAGTGCTATAATACCTTACTGCTTTATTTTAAGTTTATCTCCTCCATTAATCCTTGATTTTTGGCTAAATTACAAAATTTTATGTCAAATAATAACGCCTTTTCTAAAATACAGAAAAATTCGGTTCTTTGTAAAAGATACTGCAATATGTAGTTAATAAATGGTTTGAAATAATATGAGAGGTGTTTACAAATGTCTGAAACAAATGGGTGTGCTTATAAAAAATTACTAAACATGCCTTGTTCCACAACGCGAAATTCCGACTTACGCGAGGTGTCTTGGAACGCATCCCTCGCGTAAGTCGGGACTCGATTGTAGTCCAGTTTAATTAAACATTAAAATCTTAAAGAGCGTACAGATTTTTCAGTATGTTTTTTTAGGGTTATGTAAATCCAAGGGCGGGTACAAGGGAGGAGCGATGGGGGTAATCGATCTTCCCTTGAGGAACCTCACCCCGGCATTTTTTCCCGAATTGAGGTCCTAAAACGAAAGTGTAAGCCATCCTTGATGTGACTTTAAGGAAAGGAATGGCGTCTGATTCTCTCTGTCGGAAACTTTTTGAAATTGAAATTTTAAAAAGGGAATTTGAGACCATCTTTAGTGATGTTAGCAGAAGGAGTTTGGACGCCTCTTCCCTCGGGCATTTTTCAAAATTGAAGTCTTAAAGACGCGATTGTACACACCTCAGGTAGTTTGGGAAATTAATGGGTTTAGTGACTCACCTTTTCCCCTTCGGTAATTTTTGGAAACTGAGGTTCCAAAAAACGCAATTTTAGACGACTTTTTAATGATGTTAAAAAGACGAAGTTTCGAAACATTCTTCTTGAAATGTTATGAAATAAAATTTCTAGCTTCTGCTAGGGCTTCATCACTCACTTCTTTGAGGAATACTATAATAGTCAAGTCAATCTCAGCACCGGTTCGTTTGAAAAAAAATCACTGCCCGATTTTTTTCTTAGTCAAACATAGAAATATGTGGTATCACATTCACTGATTGTGTGAAGAATTTGAATCCAAGTACTATTCCATTTTTCTTCGGTTGAAATAAGTTGTAGAAAGCTGAAAACAAATTAATTGAACCTTGGCGCTTTTCTGGAACGAAACATTCCGAATGTTTGAGCCCAGGACAGCAGAAAAGAAAACGTCCATAACTTTTTTTCTAAAGAAAAAACATGATGAATCAGAGGTATAGGGCCTATATATGTAAGTTAGAGCTTCCCCTATTATCAATTTATATATATATATATATATATATATATATATATATATATATATATATATATATATATATATATGTTGATAATAGGGGGAAAAAATCTCTCTCTCTCTATATATATATATAATCATAAAAATTGGTTCACTAGGTGAAACACTATGATTGGCAAAAAAAAAACATAGTATTTACATACGGTATGAACTGATAAACACCCTTTTTTTCAAGTGGTTAAAAAAGTGACCAACACACTAATTGCCAATTACTACTTTACTTGAACGCAAAATCTTTGTACATTTCGTTTAGCATTCGTTTTTTCAGATTTAAGAGATGTACCAGGGTACCTATGGCGATCCCCGTCGTGGAAATAAATGCCTATGAGGTGCTCAGAACGTGACTGGGGTGGTTGGCGTCTGAATTGAGGCGTTACGGCGAATTTCTTTGTAGAAACCGATTTCCTCCCATGCTTCCCAGGTTGTCTGGTCCTGCACGGTACCCAGAATGGGAATTTCACTGAAGTTATATAAATTGTAAAACATTGAAGGACATATTTCGCAATGGGATATGGAACATCTGCCACAGAGTCTCTCCATCGCCTTACCAAAGTCGCAAATAAAGGCGGACATTCAAATATAAATCATTTGTCAACGTTCTGCGTTAATTAGGAGTGGCAAACTAAGAACTGTTTGTTTTTGCTCGAATTTATAAACTGCAACATTAAATTGTGGCAAAAATGTACTAATGACGCAGTTCGAGGTTAACCTTCTGCGCAGAACCACCGGAAACGGAAATCAGCTGTGCATTGCTATGCTTGTGAACAGTACCGGCAGATATAAAGGGTTCCAGGGACGTTAAAGAACCAAGTTCAAAATGATAGTAGTCAGGGGTATGTCGTTCAATTTTCAATAGCTTCCTTTTGATGACAACTATTGAATTTTTGCCAGTGTTTCAGTACTACGTTAGTCCCTTAACCTTTTAAGGATCATAAGTTCTGAGCTAAAAGTATTTAAGTTTTGAGTTGTTAAAATAAATCAGCGACCCACACAAGGGGAGGTTCCAAAGGGTCCTGACTCCTCCCATCGCCCTTGAGGTTTTTTTATTGACTACAATCCTATGTATGCAGTATGTAAAACAATTTCAAGCAAAAGTAACAACAATTTCAGATTTAACAAATGAAAAAATAAAGTTTGTTTTCTTTTTTTCCCTGCAAAATCGATCTGTTTTTGAACATGAATTGCTCGATAATAGTGATTTTGCTTCGCTGTTTTTATCTTTGATTATGTGAAAAGTAAATATATTCCTTCTTCTGCTTTCTGGTATTTTAATTATGTATTTCTTATTAATAAAATTGTTTTATTAAATAACTAGTGGTACCTGCACGGCTTTGCCCGTAATAGAAAAATTAAAAGGTCTTTTGGTTCGCCTGTATATTTACAAATAATGTGTGATGAATTTTCCACGTTATGATAATTTCGTATCTCGCCAATTGGCTTGTGCTCATGTTACGGTTCCACGTTATGATAATTTCGTTATTTACTCGTCCATCTTATGATAATTTTGTTCTTAAAATTGGAATAAAAAAAGAACGACATCGAATTTTCGAGAAATCGCTTCGAGGTGCACACCCCCATGCTATAAACTAACGTTGTGCCAAATTTCATGAAAATCGGCAGAACGGTCTAGGCGCTATGCGCGTCACAGAGATCCTGACAGACAGACAGAGATCCTGACAGACAGAGACTTTCAGCTTTATTATTAGTATAAATAATAATAATAAAGAAGATGCCACGCAAGTACTTATTCAATAATTTTTTTTAAATGTTTTTTGTTCCCGACATTTGATAAAATCAAAAGAATATGTTCGGATACGTATTGGGGTATGATATGAGAATGGTGGACTTTAAATCTCCCCCCTCCCCTTGAAAAATTCCTGCGTGCGCCACTGAAGTAAAAAGTATGATTTCGAAGCAATACGTTTTTTTATTTTCTAATATTAAGATTCTGATGTCTGATTAACATTAAAAAATATCAAAAATAAATTATTTGTAATTGGCAATTTATAAAATAAACTTGGAATTTAGGGAACATATGTGTCCCATGATGGTCCTTAAAGGCCAATTTCAATAGTCTAAATTGCTCCTCCTCCTGCAGAACTCTTTATCATAATGTCCGTGTTTTCGTCTCACCGTTGTCTTCCAAATGTACATGGTTTTCTGTTGCTCAAAATTATGTTTCAGTTTATCCTTTTGGTGTATTATTCAAAATTTAAAACTTCGTTGATGTGCTTATTTCGAAAAACTTTAAAAAATTCTAGAAGTTTTATATACTTTACCCTTCAAGCATTGAAAAAAATGTTGGTTCCTTTTTATCCTCTTTCAACTTTCAAACTTTTGGCGCCTATAAGGCTCTTGCACCAACGATACAAATTATACAACCAAGCTCTTGCACCACAAAACTCAATAAACCAATCAATCTCCCGAAATTGCTGCAACCCAGAAGAATAACAAATCAGAAAATCAGGAAAATTAGTCAAAATCCAGAAATCTCCTGGAAAACTGGAAGGAATTGGCAGGTATATGCATTGGATGGATACATAAATAGATTGAGCCCTTCCTACAGCTTCCATTTTAAATGAAATCATTAAAAATTTCTTGACATTTTTGAAAGCGGTAAACTCAGCCCAACTACAGTTGGGACAAAGTTAATTGCGCAGCATTGCATTGTGAAGGCTACAGAATACCTGTGATCAGTATGTGAGCTACCAAATTTGCCTTTCCCCAGCCATAGAAGTCACTACTTACAATCCCGAGAAAAGAAGAAAAAAAGTAGTTCACTATTCTAAGCGCTAGCAAGTAATCATATGGCAGCCGATTCGAGCTTGATTCTGTCGGATGCGTCCTGTAATTACAGCAGTTCCTAAAAAACGCCTACAGGTATCAACTGACCTTGGCATACAATTCCGCTTGCATTTCTATGCTCATTTCTTTCTTGGTAGTGGGTGTTGGTTTTATAGTTCAACCCCCCCCCCCCCCAAGTGGTCCTTGCAGATTATTTCGGAAAAACAGACATTTAGAATAGAATGGAAGAATAAAAAAGAAGCACGGCGGGGGAAAAAAATTAAAATAAAAATAAAAAAAATAATTTGAATTTTTGGCATCTTGAATTCAAATTATGTTTTTCGCAATCACGAGCGTGTGTGTGTATGTATGCGCGTGTGTGTTTGTGTAGGCGCATCTGTGTGGGTGCGTGCGTGTGTGTATGTAAGCATGTGTGTGCATGTTGTGTACGCAGTGCTGTGTGTGTACGGGTGTGTGTGTGTATGTATGCATGTGCGTGCATGTTGTGTATGCAGTGCTGTGTGTGTACGGGTGTGTGTGTGTGTGTATGCATGCATGTGTGTGCATGTTGTGTATGCAGTGCTGTGTGTGTACGCGCGTGTGTGTAGACGTTCGTGTGTGTGTAGGAGTGTGTGTATGTGTGTGTGTGTAGGAGGGGGTGTTTGTGTCTGTGCGCAGGCTAGTGTGTGTATGCGTGTTTGTGTCTGTGCGCAGGCGTGTGTGTGTGTGTGTGTGCGTGTGTGTGTAGGATATGGACGCAACCTGGAGACGGTTTTCGCTGTAGGAGCAGCATCGTGAGGAGCCGGTCGACGGTGATGGTGCGGAGGGTGGCGCTGGGAAAATAAAATCATAGGACATCAAAACCGTCAAGTGAGAACAATTAGAAATCGTGATTGCTCAAAAAAAAAATCGTGTGAGCATATTTTTATGTAGAAACATAAATGACTTCGAGTTTATCCGCCGAAAACTGAATATCTAAATTAAAACTTTAGAGTGAAAATAAAAACAAGTCACATTCACAATAATTATTTCATAGTTAAAACTATGGCTGCGGAGTTGGAGTTGGACTCAGTCCCATTTTGGGATAAAGGAGTCGGAGTCGAATATCCAAGTCAAAGTCGGGGAGTCGGAATCCGACTTATTGTCGGGCACAGGAGTCGGAGTCAAATGCCCCTAAATTCTTTTAGTCGAAGTCTGGAGTTTGGCGTCAAGAGTTATTTGCAACAAAATTTGTTTGAAGTAAGTCCGCCTTCACGTACGGAATCTACATTGACTTTCAGTTTCCCCGTAGGCGCTATTGTTAAGGGATTTGAACTGTTCAAAATTGAACGGAAAATTGTTCAAATCAAAAAGATATTTTATATACAAGTTTTTCATCAAACGCTTTTTCCTACAAAGTTTGTTTGAAGCAAATTGGCCTCACAGTTCGGAATTGCATTGAATTTCTCCATAGGCGCTAATGTTAAGATTTTTTAAACTGTTCAAAATTGAACAAAAAGTAGTTCAAGCCAAAAAGTGAAATATGAGAATGAGGTGTCCTCGCCGAGATCTTTCGAACAAAAAAAAAGTTTGTTCGAATCGGAACATTCATTCAAAAGTTATTAGATGCGGGGGGGGGGGGGGGGACAGATAGACAGACCTACAGGCAGACATTTTCCCCTATCTCAATGCCCTACTTTCTAATTTAAAATTTTTCGATATTTATTTAATTATTTTATTTATTTTGGACTTTTTTTTTCGCGATGTTTTTAAGATGCATTAAGCATGCTTGCATGCTTTTTTTCTTCTTTTTCTGGCTTTTACTGGGAAAGTAGGCTAAAAAGTAGCAGAACAGTAAAAACACCTTAAAATTCACATGATTTTTTATTTTGTCACCACTCATATACTATCAATTTAATATGTTCCCCCAAAATATAACCTAAAGTAAATTGTGGAAATAACTTAAAAGCTATTTCATCTATAGTATCATTCGAAGGGGAAATGTCCCTTATTTTTTTTAAGTTGTATGTTCATAGCTAAATTACCGAATCATTTTTCTCCCAGTTAAATGATATATTTTCTTTTTATGGAAAAGTCAACTGTTACTAATAATTCTAGACATTTGCTTACATCCTTATACTGATTTAATGTTAAAATGAATTTTTTTTGAAGAATAGAAAATTTTAATTTCTCCTGGTGGACTAGATGCTGGATGTTATGTGTATGTGCTGGATACTGTTTTAACGTAAAAGGGATTGTGTAACGTTGAGAGGGTTGTTTATAAGTATCTTTATTCCGAGGCACATGGACGCTTGCATTACAAGCATAGAAAATAAAATCAAAGGAACGTCATTCAACGGTCAAATGAAAACAATTAGCATTTCGCAAATGCTCAATATCTAAAAATATTTACATAAATGTGATGAGAAAATAGAAAATTGAAGAAATAAATAAAGTAAAAAAAAAAAAATAATTTGAATTTTGTCATCTTGAATTCAAATTATGTTTTTCGCAATCACGAGTATGTGTGTGTATGTAGGCGTGTGTGTTTGTGTGTGGGGGGTATGTGTGTGTGTGTGTAGGTATATGTGTTTATGTCTGTGTGCAGGCATGAGTGTGTGGGTAGTTGTGTGTATGTGAGTGTGTAGGTGTGTGCGTGTTTGTATGTGTTTGTGTATGTGTGTAGGTGTATGTATGTGTGTGTAGGTGCGTGTATGTATGCGTGTAAGTGTAGGATATTGACGAAACCTGGAGACGGTTTTCGCTAGAGGTGCAGCATCGTGAGGAGCCGGTCGACGGTGATGCTGCGGAGGGTGCTGGTGGGAAAAATCAAAGGAACGCCAAAACAGTCAAATGAAAGCAATAAGCAATCGTGATTGCTCAATAAAAAGAATTAAAAAGGAAAAAAAAGTAACTGGATTATAAAAGCAAATAAACACTCCTCCACAGAGCTCGTAGTAGTAGAAACAGGGGGACTACGGCGCTGTGAAGTAACTCCTACTACGCCCACCCTGTGGAGTCGGCAGGGTGGGCGTTGTCGGAGTAACTCCACGGCGCCGTAGCCCCATGTTTCTACTATTACTGATGTGCACCAGTAAATCTATAAGAAAGCAGGGGTACACAATGAGGGACCCCCGCCCTGAACCACTATCTAGAGCATCTCAGGGTACTGATCTTTCGACCGCGGACCCATGTCGTCCTGTCCATCCCCCCAAAAATACCTCCGCCCAAAAAAAAAGATCTCCCCCTAAAAATTTCAATGAAGCAGTCGGCGCCATGTCCCCCCCTCCAGGTGGGCACCCCTGCGGAAAGATTATTTAGAGCGTAGAACGTTATGCATTTTTATTTCGTATTAATGTCAAATGATGGCAATTAGTAAAATTTTGTACCAAGACGAAGTTTTGCTGTTTAAGTTCATCTATATATAGGTGTTTTTAACGGAAAAAACGTAATTTACACACAAAAACAAATTGCAAATAAAGGCAAACACTATCCTGATCAAGAGAAAATCGTTGAAGATGATGTTAGTATTTGATAAGTATCGTCCTTCGAAGAAAAATTAAAACAAGCGATAAATTAAAAATAATAATAATAATAATAATAATAAATATAATAATAATCATAAAAATAATTATACATACAATACAAAAGAAACTAACAGACAGACACACACACACACACACAAAACGCAAAAGAAGTTATCCAAGAATAATACACGAGAGACTAAATTATTTGAAGATGAAGGATTATTTGAAGTTGAAGGAGACAGTTAGAGGAAGTGTATCGCGCGTTGTTATCAGTACCAGCGTTAATTCAAAAAGAGTATTTTCAACTATAGGGAAGTCGAGCACTAAAATAAGCTCCAGGCTTAGAGACAATTCAATAGATGCATTAGGTTTCTTACTATTGTTGATTTTTAGTTATGACATTTGTTTCTTCATTTTATATTTGTTCACAATACGTTATAAATAATACGGTTTTTGCACAAAATCATGAAGTGTGGCAAAAGCAACGATACGTTTTCGATCTTTTCTGAGTAATTTCTAATACCGGTATTAATACCGGTATTCCGGTATCAGGTTTTTAAAATACCGAATACCGTTATTGAATTTTTGATCCGGCATTGCAATCCGTATCTCCAACCTACGCCCCGCGGGTCACATCCGGCACGTGATCAGATTTTGTCCGGCCCGCGAGAAGCTTACAAACTTAATAACATGTTATTGTTTGATAATACAGGGTGTCCGAAAAGTCCTTGACACATTTTAAAAAATCATAGAAAACCAACAAATTGTCGTATGAATTTGCGGTTTGCACCATAATACTTCACAGGTTCAAGAGTTTTTCTGACATCGAAAAAAGAAAACGAGCTGATGTGTGCATCACATGACTTCCTTTTACTCCAATTTAATGTCATTTTCCCATTATTGGTAGTTTAATATGATTCAATAGTCTACTCTCTAAATATCACAAACAGTGGCCAAATTAAAACCAGATTTAAAAAAAAAAGCTGCCAAATTTCTCATCAAGTTGGCGACAAAACTTGGCGACTAAAAGACTGGCGATAGATCGCCAAGTGTCTGCCAAATTATAACGCCACTTGAGTTTACATCGAAATTAACAATGATTTCCCCTCAAAAAAGGGGCAAAAGATCCCCTTTGGAGCATCCGAATGCAACCAAAAGGGGAGGTGCACAACTAGACCCCACTAGGAGTCTACGTACCAAATTTCAACTTTCTAGGATATTCCGTTCTTGAGTTATGCGACATACATACACACATACACACATACGTACATACAGACGTCACGAGAAAACTCGTTGTAATGAATTCGGGAATCGTCAAAATGGATATTTCAAGTGTCTGTACGTTCCTAAGCACATATCCACGTGTGGTCGAGTAGAAAAATAAAAAACACAACATTCATTTGGGTGTGAGCAAAATAGAAATTAAGGCCGATTTTTGGGTGAAAATTTTTGCGCGAATACAATGCTTCTTTTTTTGTAAAAGGAAGTAAAAATGAAAAGAGGGAAAAAAAGAAGAAGAAAAAAGGCATTTCGCAGCCAGGGTGTCAGTGTAGGTTCTTCGTTTAGTAATCTTCATTCCTTTTTGCGTTTTCCCATGTCAACAAAAACGATTTAAAAGGTGCACCGGTCTTAAAGCGAAATGAATTCTGTAAAAGTTGTTTCCCTGCTAATGAAGTTCAAACGCAGGAAAACCAACCTTTCTTCGGCACCGAGAACGAAATGTTTCTCTACATATTTTCAGTAAAATATTACAAAACTAGTATGTTGTGGCCATCACAAAACTTTCTTTTATATTTTTCCTTTTCTGATCCCTCCCCATGCTTGACGAGGAAGCAATATTCCTAACAAAAACAAAATTACACATGCAAAAACTTGACGACCATCCCAATGTCTGAATTATTGTAAAAACAAAACAAAGAGCGCAATTGAAAGTTACATTAAAAGCCTTACTTGAATTAATTACAAATATTTTATATATTAACAACCATAAGATGGCAACAGTTAAAAATTTTAAATCATTGAGATAATATTTCCGATGGCCGTGGTAGCCTGATCGGTAAGGCATTGGACTCGGGACCGGAGGGCCTCGGGTTCGATCCTCGCTGGTCGAAGACCCACCGTCGTCATTAATGGGGACTGGGCGACGTTAAATATGCTCGTGGTCTCAATGTCCTCCAAGTGAAACGATACCTCTGGGGGTGCTAGTACTAGGTAGCTATTAGCTCCTGGACTAGTTCAAAATTCTCACTAACTGTTCGATCCGGTGATGGTGCTGCCATCTATCGGTATATAAAACAATGGAGGCAAGGCACTTAGTATGCAGTCCTCGACATAAATACAGTTGAAGTCAGTTGTGACTCTGAATCGAATCGAATATTTCCGATCATTTCCATACAATTAAAATCACGAGAAATACGCAGACGACAATCTATTACGATTTATCTTTGTTATTGTTGCATTAATAAAGCTATTTTTACTCGCAAAAAAAAAAAAATCGACACCTCTTGGAGCGATTGGCGTCAAAATTGAACCAAAGCCTGTTTACGTATGGATTCACATATATTCCAAATTTCAACCAGAACGTAGCATTACTTCTTGAGATAGGGTACTCACAATGGAAAAAAAGAACGGGCGATTGCGCTACCCCCTTTTTAGCTGTTGACACCAAAATAAAATCAGTTCTTATACCCACTAAGGGCTACTTGTCAAAAAATTGTTGTTTGATTCCGTTCGTTATTTCTTGAGATACAGCAGTCACAATTGACGACAAAAAACGTTCTATAACTCAACCCCCGTTTGAGCTATTGACACCAAAATTAAATCAGCATCTGCTCCTGTTAGGGGCAACATGTGGACCAAATTTTGTTTGATTCCGCCAGTTACTTCCTGAGGAATAGCAAGCACGCGTAACTCAAAAAACGTCCGATTGCTCCACCCCCCTTGGAGGAATTCGCGCCAAAAACCAATGGGCACAAGTTCACATAGGGGCACATATGTGTACCAAATTTCGTTCAATTTCATGCGGTAGTTTTTGCTGTAGAGCGGCCACAAAAAACTGGTCACACACAGACGTGACACACATACACACACACACACATACACACACACACACATACACACACACACACATACACACACATACACACACACACACATACACACAGACAGACAGACATTTTCCAAAAATAGTCGAAATGGACTCAGCACACCTCAAAACGTTCGAATCCGTCAAAATTCGAAATTCGAAAATTTGCACGAATCCAATACTTTCTTCTATATATTAGATATAGAAGAAAGTAAAAAGAAGAAAAAAATTAATTAATTTGAATTTCGCTCTTTTGCTCCTAACATTATCAACAATCAAACAAAGCCTAAAGTCGGGCGTCAATTATGCAAAGTTTCCGAGCCGCCTGGTTCCACAACATTTTTGATGCCATTACTTATTAGGGAATCCTTCAACGTCACGAAAGACAGCCTAAAATTGCGTTTTTGAGACTTAAGTGCTAAACAAATTTCAAAGAAAAATGCCGAACCTTCCCCAATCCAGTAAATCACCAAAGATGCCGTTAAAATTGATTTCAATTAAAACTAGTATGTTGTGGCCATCACGAAACTTTCTTCTATATCTTTCTTATAATTCTGATCCCTCCCCATGCTTAACGAGGAAGCAATATTCCCAACGAAAACAAAATTACACATGCCAAAACTTGATGACCATCCCAATTCGGAACTCCAGCGCTCGAATACGCTACCTTGCGGTGATTTATAAAACTGCGAATGCAACTAAAACTTTGCCACGTTGCGTTCCATGTGTGTCTGTTGACGTAAACACAGGCAGTTTGTTCTGAGTATTTATTAACGCAATCGATGTGTCGTAGTTTGCTTTCAGCTACAGAAATTAATTCGTCCCTTAGTAGTATTCTCGAGCCCCTCAAAATAATGTTAGTTTTCATTATTTCCTTAATAATAGGTGAAAGCGAAAATTCTGGATTAACAAACTTGGATAACGTTATACAAGGTAAAAAATTTTATTGTTTTGTATGAATTTGTAAGAATATGGGAGTTTTTTTAATCTTAAATTAATTAAACTTACCATATTTTACAGCAGCATTTAGTTGGAATGGACAGTATGCAAAATATTTTCTTGAATATATTATCGTAGAACAAAATGAATAACCGAGAAAGAATTTACTTTATTCCTTTTATTCTCAGCTGAAAGGTATCGCCAAATTTGTTTAGGGTTATAATTTTGGCATTGTGCGAGTTAAGTAGCCTTGGCGAGATTTCGCGTTTTTAGTTAAACCATTTTTAAATTTTATCATGAGTGGAATAAAATGGTAGTAAGATTACAGAATTCGATAAGTAAAAAGAAATAATTGTCAATCAACTGAAAAGAAAACTACCACCATATATCCGTGAGAATTTTGTTGATGATTTGCATAACATGACACAATTAAATCGTAACTCAGAAATTAGAAAAATCGAAACAGAAATTTTTTAAATTAACCGATTCGGGAATTCAAGAGAAATAACTCAGCTACAAATGGAAAACAAGCGCTAGCCAAAGCAAAGCAAAGAAGTATCATCTTCTTTTGGTAATAATTTGTAATGTCATATTAAATTTTCTAGCATTAATTGTTATTCTTGTCAGGCCACAATTATTATTTAGTTTTATCAAGAATTGATAAATATCGAATTCAACATCGTGAAAATGGCTGCTTAGAACTACGAACTACGTACTTTGCATTAATGTTTGACGTTTAGTAATGCTTCTTGAATTCTCATTTCTTTCTACGTGGGTCAGAATATCAACAAGACTTTGAAAATTAATTTAAAAAGAATAAAGCGAAACAATCATACGTACGAACAAAAATCACAACACTTTTAGCATTTTCTTCGTTACCATGTGCGTTTGTTTTAGTTTTCAATTCCGCCATTAGACAGTGACTTCAGTGCCCCCTATAGTTCGTTGGAGTTGCGAATTTCTGATTTATCTCAAAAGCAAAGCAAAGAATGAAAATTGAAAATTATTTTAAAAGCCTTGCTTAAAATAATTACAAGCATTTATCTGTTAACAGACACAAGATGGCAACAGTTAAAAATTTTAAATCATTGAGATAATATTTCGGATCATTTCCATGCAATTAAAAGCACGAGCTGAACGCAGACGACAGTCTGTTACGATTTATCTTTCTTATTGTTGCAATTAAAAAGCTATTTTTATTCACACAAATAAAAAAAAATCAGCCCCCCATGGAGCGACTGGCGCCAAAATTAAACCAACGTCTGTTTACATATTGATTCATATTTATTCCAAATTTCATCCAGAACGTAGCATTACTTCTTGAGATATGGCACTCACAATGGAAAAAAAAGAACGTTCGATTGCGCCACCCCCTTTTTAGCTGTTGACACCAAAATAGAATCATTTCTTATACCCTCTAAGGGCTACTTGTCGATAAATTTTTGTTTGATTCCGTTCATTATTTCTTGAGATACAGCAGTCACAATGGACGGCAAAAAAGTTCTATAGCTCAACCCCCGTTTGAGCTATTGACACCAAAATTGAATCAGGATCTGTACCTGTTAGGGACAATATATGGACCAAATTTTGTCTGATTCCGCCAATTACTTCCTGGGGAATAGCAGTCACGCAAAACTCAAAAAACGTCCCATTGCTCCACCCCCCTTGGAGGAATTCGCGCCAAAAACCAATGGGCACAAGTTCACATAGGGGCACATATGTGTACCAAATTTCGTTCGATTTCATGCGGTAGTTTTTGCTGTAGAGCGGCCAGAAAAAACTGGTCACACACAGCCGTGACACACATACACACATACACACACACATACACACAGACATTTTCCAAAAATAGTCGAAATGGACTCAGCACACCTCAAAATGTTCGAATCCGTCAAAATTCGAAATTCGAAAATTTGCACGAATCCAATACTTTCTTCTATATATTAGATATAGAAGAAAGTAAAAAAATATTTCAGTAAAGGGGGGGGGCCTCAGTGGCCGAGCGGTCTAAGTGACTGCTTGACATTGACACACTTGAGGCGATGGGTTCGACTCCCACCCTCGCTCCGGTTGCACCCTCCCCTCCCTGTGATGCAAATTCTTTCATGTGCTGTTTATATGTCTAATAAAAAATATGCCATGCGTAAGGGAGGCAAGGCACCTAGATTGTGGTCCTCATCAAAATAAACCTGTGCAATTAGGCACCGAAAGGAAGAATTTCAGTAAGGAGCCTCTCCCCTAACGCTTGCAACTGTCTTAGAATACACCATGCAATTGCGTTGCCAAAGAAAACGTAAAATTGCATATTTCAGAGCTGAAAGTTTTCGAATTGAGTATCTGACCATTTTCTTAACATCTCCACAAAGTAGCTTAAGCTGCATTTTAAAACATTGATTTCGGAACATTTCCTTGCGGTGCCCACCGATCCCCTAACGTCAACAAAAAAACACTCAAGAGACCAGTTTTGAAAAAAATCGAAAGCAAACCCAATTCGCCCTTTCCCTTCACTTTCCCAAAAACTGCCTCAATATTCGAAATTTTTTACGTAAATTTAGCAATTTTCTCCTAGTGTGCCCCTTCTTTTTTTTCTTTTGTAAGTACAGTGAAACCTGTCTATAACAATAAACTTGTCTATAACGATATTTTCCATGGCCCCAGCAAAATGCTAGCATAAATAATCAAACTTTCCATAATGATAACCTGTCTATAACAAAAAAATTTTTCGATCCCAACAGTATCGTCGTAGACAAGTTTCGCTGTATGTAGAAAATAATTACGCCTTTTTTTCTTTAATTAAATTTCTAGTTTTGATTTCAACACTCTTGACAGTTTCAAATGTTAACTATTCACAACAAAAGGGTGGCAAATTAAGAGACCGCCCCGGGCGGCAAACACTGTAGCTACGCCACTGGATATGCCTCGTATCACCTAGTCTAGAAAATTACCAGTCATAATATGACGGGTGGAAATTTCTTGGGCATTCCCGTTCCATTCCATTAGCAGAAACAAGAAACTCAACATGCAGGGTCCTATCACAATTCGTGATTGAGAAAAACATAATTTGAATTCCAGACGTCAAAATTCAAATGAATGCTGGAGGCTGTATGTTAACTTATTTATTTATTACTAGTGGTGCCCACACGGCTTTGCCCGTAATAGAAAATTAAAAGATCTTCTGGTTCGCCTGTATATTTACAAATAATTTATGGTAAATTTTCTCGCCAATTGGCAAGTGCCCATGTTACGGCTCCACGTTATGATTATTTCGTAATTTACTCGTCCATCTTATGATAATTTTGTTCTTAAAATTGGAACAGAAAAAAAAAACCACATCGAATTTTCGAAAAATCGCTTCGAGTCGCACACCCCCATGCTCCTGACAGAGATCCTGACAGACAGAGAGACTTTCTGTTTCATTATTAGTAAAGATTATTATTATGGTTGATTTTGCACTGAATGACTGTTAGGCAATTAACAGAGGGCTTAAATTATCAGGAGGCTCGTGTTACCAACGTTTGTATGTAAATGGGGATGCTTCCGAAATTTTAAAACTATTTTTTTTTTCCCTAAAAGAGCATGCTCAAAAACATAGAATTTAACCTTTTTAAAAAGAATTTGACAAAGTTTAATATTTTTTAACAATTATTTTACTTGTTGTGCAGATGGAAATTCATTTTTTACGCTTCTACAGATGGCATCACAAGTGATTAAAGCCATTCCCTGATGCCATTAGCGCACAGCGCAAGTTATTATAAACTGGCAACGCGATTGACAGCAAAGCGTAAACATTTAGAGCGGCAATGGAGTAGCGTGTCAAAGTACATCACTTGTGACGTCATAAGGACCACGCCTTATTTCAAAAATTGAACATTTATAAAAGTTAAACAAAAAAAAATAACTCTTGGGAAAATAAAAGTTTTTTTTCTGACTCCATGTTTTTTTTTTAAGCAACCACGATTGCTTTTTGTTCTCACTAGACTGTTTTGATGTGCTATCATTTTATTTTCCCTCCAGCACCCTCTGCAGCATCACCGTCGACCGGCTCCTCACGATGCTGCTCCTGTAGCGAAAACCGTCTCCAGGTTGCATCCATATGCTACACAGACGCGCATACATTCACAACTACACACACACACGCACACACACATACAAAGACACACAAACACATACACACATACACCTACACACGCATACAGTCAAACACATACACACACACACATACACACAACTACATACACATTCGGGCCTGCACACACATACCCCCTACACACATACCCCCCACACACAAACCCAGCCGTAGGTGGGGTTTGGTCTTTGGGGGACCAGGCCCGTCCCTTGCCGGTCCCAAGCCCGGGTAAATGGGGAGGGTTTTGCGATGGTGTAGCATCTACGCATACAAAACTCCCACTCTTTACTTACGCTTGAGCAGATCTGTGTCTGCCCAGTGGCTATCGAGTGGAACAGTGAGTAGGCAATGGGCACCACCGGAGTCAGGTCCGTACCTGGGTCCACGGTGTCTAGAGTCGTAAGTGGTTTAGTTCTCGTTCCCTTATGGGTAAGGGGGCCCCGGCCGAAAGGTCCGTTCTCTGGAAGCCCCAGATGGCATAACAGAGCGGGGTTCCCTATTGTGTACCCCCCACACACAAACACACACGCCTACATACACACACACACACACGTGATTACGAAGAACATAATTTAAATTCAAGATGACAAAATTCAGTCAATTTTTTTAAAGAAATCCTAAAGGGCGATTCTCGAAAAAATGTTCCGTGCGTAACGCTAAGTTTTTCATTTCTTTAAGCTAACCAAAGCAATCGGAAAATAATGCTGTTTTATATACTACTAGAATTACCCGCATGGATTTGTCCGTAGTAGAAAACTAAAGGGTCATTTGGTTCGTCTGTTATTTACAAATAATGGATGATGAATTTCTCGCAAATTTGCTTTATTCATTTGCTTGCCCATGTTACGGTTCCACGTTATGATAATTTGGAAATTTATTCGTCCACGTTGTGATAATGTGCTCGGTAAAATTTTCTTAAAATTAGAATAGAAAAAGAACCACATCAAATTTTCGAAAAATCGCTTCGAGGTGCACACCCCCATGCTACAAACTAATTTTTACCAAATTTCATGAAAATCGACTGAACGGTCTAGGCGCTATGCGCGTCACAGATATCCTGACAGAGAGAGATCCAGACAGAGAGAGGTCCAAACGAGATACTTTCACCTTTATTATTAGTAAAGAAGATCAAAGCATATCAGTTAATCCATATTTAATCAATAGTTACTAGAATAAAATTAAAAACTTAGCGTTACGCACGAGACATTTTTTCGAGAATCGCCCTTTAGGATTTCTTTTAAAAAATTGACTGTTATCTTCTACCTCATTACCATATTTCGCGAGAAAAAATACTAAGGCTTTTTTTTTCTTTCTTTTTTTTCTCAATACTAATTTATTTATCAAATACCAAAAATGCATAAAATGTAATTTTTTCAAGATTTTGCAAGTTTTTAGAGCTTATGCGCGACCGTAAGATATACCGATCAAAACCTTATTGAAATACTATGTTTTTAGTCTCTATTTGATGAGGTTGCAAAAATTTAAAAAATAATCCCTAAAATTCATTTCGTGTTTTTTTTTTCTTTTTTTTTCTTTTTATCAAACCTGCGCGACCGGAAGATGTCAACCGATTTTGATTATTTTTCTTTGCTTTTTCGTCTACTCAATTCGCAACTTTTCCGCACTATTACGACTTCGAAAGAAAAAGAAAAATGAGTTTTTTCAGCCCACCCTGGTGTGCATGCTCGTATTAAACTTTTGGTAAAACTGGAATTTCATTCGGCAAAATGAGAATTTACTCCTCCTCCCAAGAATTTTAGCTCAGGACCTTATAAAACCTGGTCGACCTTATAAGACGTCAATCATCATATTCCAAATATTTATTTATTTATTTATTTCCAATGGGATCATTTCCAAAATTTTAAAAGTATTTTTTTCTGAAAGAGCATGCTTAAAAACATAGGATCTGACCATTTTTTAAATAATTTGCTTAAGTTTAATATTTTTAAAAAATTACTTAAATCGGCGAGCTTTCACTGTTTACATTTCTGTCCGATGACATCACAAATGATGAAATACCATTCAGTGTTGCCATTCCCAGAGCAAAATATTTAATTCGCATCTTTACTCATGTGTATTGGCAACGATATGGTTGATAGCAAGCGTAGGGCTCAATTTTAATTCGCTGCTTGATTATCATAACGTGGAAACGCGGAAGAAAGATGAGTCAAAATGCATCATTTGTGATGTCATCAAGACCACGCCTTGTTTGAAAAATCGACATTTAAAAAAATTAATGAAAAAAATAACTGTTGGGAAAATGAAAGTATTTTCTGGGTCCATGTTCTCTCTCTTTTTTTTTTCTTTTTTGCTTATTTTATCAATTTCAGTGACTATAAGTAGTACTTTTGACTGAAGGAAACAACCCCATTACAGCACCGGGTCCAGGTAAAAAAAGCCTCATTAGACTAAACAACACAAAAACAGAGAATCAATTCTGCAAAACTTTGAAAAGAACTAGTTCTGCATTTTCGTGGAAAAGAATCCATCCATCACGGAGGAGAGGGGGGGGGGTAGTAAGGAGGGAACAGCATAACTATTGGTTCAGTTTCACGTCATTATTCTGCAATGATAGCGAACGCAAGACAGAAACAGGGTGAGGGAGGGAGTGTCCTTGGAGAAAGTCCGCTTGGGTCTAGGCATCAAAGGTATCATTCATTCTCATTTCATTTCCGTGTTCAGCTTCACTCCGATTCAACGCTGAGGGATGCGAGCAGAGTAGACAAAACCACAGGAAAATAGGTGAGCGATCAAAGCATGCCTTTTCGCAGGGGTGCCCGCAGGGAGGGATTGCGGCGCAAGTTGCTCTATCGAAACTTTGGGGGAGGGGGGATTTTTCTTTTAAATTATTTATTTAGATTTATTTGTTGACTTATTTTTAATTTAAATTATTTATGTATTATTTTCATATTTCATTTCATTTATTTATTTAGAGTGTGTGTGTGTGTATGTCACACTGTGTCTGGCGTAGCATAGAACTTTTCTAATAAAATAATCATAATAAATAAATAAATAAATAAGTAATTTTTCTTAACAAAAAAAAAATACATAAAAAAGAGTACTAAAAAAATAAATAATAAAAAAGGAAAAGAGTGATGAGAAACATTTTTTTGGGGGGGGGAGGGGATTTGCGCCATTGAACTTGGGGGGGGGGCACCCTTGCCTTTTCGTGATGCTTTAATATACTTTTTAATCAAAGTTTTAAAAATTGAATGAAAAATAGCTTTGAAATCATAGCGAATTTATTTATTTATTTATTTTTATTCCGACGTGTCATTATTTTACGATGTTGGATTTTTTGCTTTTAATTTTTTTAACCTCTCAATGTATGCTCAAAAGCATACATTTAAAAATAAATAAATTTTGAAATTGTTTTGTTAAATTTATTTTAACTTTTAAAAGCATTGATATTTTTACGAACATAAAGATTGGTAGAACGTCGATAAAAAAAATTCCAACTAGCTGATAGGTATTTCGAATTTTTAAATTCTTCAGATTTTCGTGAATGACCAAGAAAATACAGTTTAGGAAAACAGTATGAAATTTAATTTATTAAAGTGGTTATATAGTGCATTTATACTAATCGGGTGAGCCGAAAAAACTCATTTTTCTTTTTTCTTTCGAAGTTATAGTAGATCAGAGAAGTTGCGAATTGAGCAGACAAAAAAGAAAAGAAAAGTTATCAAAGTCGGTCGACATCTTCCAATCACGTAAGTTTGACAAAATATGAAAAAAAAAGCGTATTTTAGTGATTATTTTTTTAACTTTTGAATTAGATTTTTCATAATGTAATAGTTAGCACGGTATTCAAATAGAGCCTAAAAACATTGTGTTTTGTTTAGATTAGTTTATATCTTCCGGCCGCGCATAAATCCAAAAATTTGCCAAAATAATGAAAAAGTTACATTTTACGCATTTTTGGTGTTTGATAAATAATTAGTATTAAAATAAAATAGCCGTAGTATTTTTCGCCTACTTTCCCAGTAAAAGTCAGAGAAAGAAGAAAAAAGCATGAAAGAAGGCTTAATACATCTTAAAAATTTCCTGAAAAACAAAAGAAAGTCAAAAATAAATAAAATAGTTAGATAAATATTGAAAAATTAAAAATTGGAAAGTAGGGTATTGAGATGGGGAAAAATGTCTGTCGGTCTGTCTGTCGGTCTATCAGTCGGTCTATCAGTCTGTCCCCCCCTACCTAATAACTTTTGAATGAATAGTCCGATTCGAACAAATGTTTTTTTGTTAGAAAGATCTCAGCGAGGACATCTTATTCCCATAATTCATTTTTTGATTTGAACAATTTTTCGTTCAATTTTGAACAGTTCAAAAAAACTTAACATTAGCGCCTACGGGGAAATTCAAACCAAAAATAAGTCTTGAACTTAGAAGCGAAGTGGCTCCAAACAAACTTTGTAGGGAAAAGCTTTTGATGAAAAACATGTATCGAAAATATCTTTTTGATTTGAACGTTTTCGTTCAATTTTGAACAGTTCAAATCTCTTACCATTAGCTCCTAAGGGGAAACTGAAAGTCAATATAGATTCCGAACTTAAAGGCGGATTTACTTCAAACAAACTTTGTTGGGAATAGCTCTTAACGACCTACTCCCGACTCCGACTCCGATAATTTTGGCGCTCCTGACTCCGACTCCGACTCCTGTGCCCGAAAATTACTCGGACTCCGACTTCCCGACTTTGAATCTGACTTCGTAGCTTTGGCAAAAATTTATGTATGGAGGAAAAATGGCTGACTCCGACTCTTGGATATTCGACTCTGACTTCAACTCCAGTATCAGATAATAAGTCCTATTCCGTCTCTGCAAATATTGGTAGACTTGCGGACTTTTTGGGGAAATGACCGATTTCAACTCCGAGTCTTTGAATTTAAAACTTTCGGCTCTCAAATCTAACTCTTTTGTCTCAAAATCAGATGGACTCCGACTCTGACTCCACAGCCATGGTTTTTACTGTGAAATAATTGTTTTAAATACGTTTTGATTTTATTTTCAAGCTAAAGTTGTAATTTATGTATTCAGTTTTTGGCGGAGAAATTCGGAGTCCTTTAGGTTTCTACATAAAGATATGCACAGACGATTTTTTTTTTTTTTTGAGCAATCACGATTGCTTATTGTTCTCACTTGACCGTTTTTGGCGTCCGTTCCTTTTTCAGCTTGGACCAGGCCTGCAGCACCACCGTCCACCGGCGGCGGCGCGGCTGGTCCTGACCACTGTCCCCCGGAATCCACTTTTGCTGGGCGGTGGCGTCCATGTCCCACACACACGAACGCCTACACACACACACACACATACACACACACACACACACACACACACACGAACGCCTACACACACACACACACGAACGCCTACACACGCCTTTTCCTGTTTGAAAGCGGTTGAAGATTTTTTTGATGGAAAAAAATGTGTTTAGCTGCTTTGTTTAAAAGGTGCTGCTATTTTATTTGTTCTTCTATTTATTTTTTACGTATTTACTTCTTTAGATGGGTGAGGCGTAATTATTAAAAAAATTGCAGCTTAAAATATTTAAAAAATTTGTTTGAGATAATTTACGATTTTAGCTAATTTTGAGAATACTGATCAGATACTAGAAAGTCGATATTGGTATACCGGAAAGTAGACTCGTTTAGTTCTAGACAGAACTTCTTGTTTTACTCGAACTGGTAATGAGGTGGGGAAAATGCCAACTTTTTTTTTTAATCCCGAAAACGAAATCCTTTTCATATTTTGTCAAACTTTTTATCCTGTGCGCGACCGGAAAATTTGAACCGATTTTGATTTTTTTTTTTCCTTTTTAAATAGAGTTCTCATAATTCCCTAACTTTCGGCGCTATTACGGCGTCGAAATAAAAAATTATGTAGTTATTTTAGTGCATAACACTACAATATGTAATGTCGTTATTTAACAAAAATTAAGTCATTGTTTATTGAACACAATAGGCTTGTCAGATTTCTGAGTGTTCAACCGAGACAAGGAAATGCCATTCTCCTCCCCCAGCTTTACGAGTACAAAAGTGTTCACACCCTTGCCTGATATTTAGTGTTTTAGATGGTAGTTCATTTTCAATGCTATGTTATAATAAATTAAATAATGAATAAATTGTTACTAATTATGAACTAAAACCTTAGTCAATAATACATGACACAAGCAGATAAAGTTAAACATTTTATTTTTTACATGTTAAATGAGGAATAACAATTTGAACAATATTTGCATGTACTTTTCATTGGCTAGAACTTTGTTGATTTTAATCTTGCCGTAAAAATCGTCTCTAAATTTTACCCGATATTAATTTTTTATGTTAATGTTACAAATGACTAAGTAATTATCCTAAATGATCCTTCACACCTTCACAGTTAGTTATTTTGGAATATTTTGGTCATCTATGATCAAATTTATCTTTTACTATAGGACGTGAAATAGGGTTGTTTGGTTTAAACCAAGTGATTTTTTTAAAAAACCCATGTGTTTTTTTTTTCAATTTTTTTTTAACTGAATCGTTCTCCCCTAAATGTTTCCATGAATTTTACATATGATCGGAAAATGTAAAATCCAATTAATGCAAAGTAACTTTTTTAATCCCAATATAATAAAAAGATGATGCATGAATAGTAGAAGAATAAATTAGCATTAATTTTTAATAGTAAAATGTTTTCATTATTGAAATGTGTTAAAAGTATAGTTTCAATATTTGGATTTGTGTTGCAAAAAATACGGAATAAATTAGGTTTGGGAAAAAAACTTTAGAACTTTTATTTAAGGGCTTTAGTTGAAATGTTTACAAGATTGAGTCATTCCATGTCAAGTGATCAAAAGTTTTTTCCCTCTCCTGTAAATTGTAGGTACCCTTTGAGGCAATTAAAAGTCCAAATTTTTAGATTTTTATCTATTTTATTTTTTTTTATTTATAAGACTTTGATTTTTAGAAAAACCCTCTTTTTTTTCCATGGGTTCTTGAACATAAAATGGACGATAGCTCAACACCAAATATAGATAGAAAGATTTGGTAAAAAACTTTTTAAAGTACATTAGTTGCTGTTTTGTATGATATGCAACATGACTAACTTCATAAAAACTTTCAGTTTTACAAAATAAAATTATAATTTAAATTTTAAATTTAAATTTCTTAGAAAACATGTAACGATTTTTTTTTAATTCTCCAAAAGTTTTGTGTATTTTATCTTTGTTTGTACAAAATTTCAAGTTATTATCTCAATGCATCACATTTGTTTGAATTTTTGAATAAAATTTGACTTAAGAAATAATGAAATGTTTAAGATTCTATTGTAATTAATCATGAGTACGCTTGGAATGAGTTGACATGAATTTTTAGATTGATACCCCCCCTCTCCACACCACCACTTTTTATCTTTTCTTTTTCAAAACCGTATTCAAAAAAGAAGGGGGGGGGTCTGGTACGTAAGAGTAATAATCATAACAAACTGAGACGCTACCAAACATCAGGAGCGACTAAGGCTTATAAATGGGGGGGGGGGGGTCATAAAAACTAAAAGTGAGGAAAACTTTAACAGACAAATAGAACCACACTCATTTGCAACTTTTTTTTTTCAGAAAGTGGGACGGAAGGGTGAGGGTGGGGCAACCTGTAATGAAGCCTAACAACATGGAATGTTATGCTCAAACTAGCAAAATTTGTGTTATCTATAACTGCTTTTAATGTATTGTAACGGAGTCGGTGCGACTTCCACTTTCTTGAAATGAAGACACAGTTCTTGATAAAAACACAGGAAATTTATTTACACTATGTACAGGAAAGATCTTCAACAACTGCTAAATTATTCATCAGCAATTAAGCAATTATCACACAACACCGTAAACTCAACGTTTACACACGTATTTACTTCCAAATACGAAAACAACACAGCGAAATGCCTCGCTATAAACAGAGCAAATACACACTCTCAGTTCGAAATCCTCAATCGAAACTCAACTGTTTATCCATCGCTAACGCTTATATAGACACCGAAAAGAAATTTCTCAAATATTCCACACGCTTCTTTCGGCTTCCCGAAATGCGTAGACCGTTATCAATGAAAAGAAAAGAAAATAGGGGTCGTATACTTTAGCCGAATGAAAAAGGGGTTGTATATTCATTACGGGAAACTATTTACAGGTTACGTTACTACAATAATTACTATTTACAGGATTTGTAACATTGCCCCCTTCCTAAGGACTGCACGTCCCGGGCAGTACAATCCCCAGAAAGGGTGCAAAACTTCTATCACAAGTTTACAAATATACACATTAATTAATAACTAACAGATACAGAAAACAATAATAACAAGAAATATTACTAAACATTAAAAGCAAAAATTATCTACAACTTTTATGTTATCAACCATGGTTGTTTACGTAATACTCATGAACTATGGCCATAGTATGGGGCTAACCGATCATAATGTACAACCCTAGGTTTTGCATTAGGTGATTTTTGGATCCTCACTACGACGTCATTTAGTCGGTTGAGGACTTTGTAGGGTCCATCCCAATGCGACTGCAATTTGGGTGACAGACCTTTCCGTCGGATGGGATTCCATAACCAAACCTTGTCGCCTTCGTTGAATTCATGTCCAGTAGACCTTGTGTCGTATCGGGTCTTCATCTTCTCCGCCGCGATGTTGATTCGCTCTCGTGCGAAGTTATGAACGTCTTCCAACCGGGCCTGGAGATCCTGGATGTACTCCTCAGGCGATGCAGGCGCATCCGGAGGACGACCGAAGACGAGATCACAAGGTAGCCGAAGCTCTCGTCCGAAGAGCATCTGAGATGGGGCATATCCGGTAGTCTCGTGGACAGCACTGCGGTAGGCCAGCAGGAACAAAGGTAGCTTCTTGTCCCAATCCTGTTGATTTCTGGATACCATAAGTGAGAGATTGTTCAGGATTGTGCGGTTAAATCTCTCCACCATGCCGTCCGATTGTGGGTGTAGTGGTGTTGTCCTAGTTTTCTCAATTCCGAGAATTTGACATAGGCCCTTAAACACAGCAGAGATGAAATTCCTCCCTTGATCGGAATGAATCTGCAAAGGTGTTCCATATCTCGAGATCCAATGTTGGACTAGAGTCTCTGCTACGGTGGTAGCCTCTTGATCTGGAATGGGATATGCTTCCGGCCATTTGGTGAAGTAGTCGATGGAAACAAGAATGTATTTGTTCCCATCAGCAGTTCTTGGTAGAGGACCCAGGATGTCGATCCCAATTCGTTCGAAAGGAGCTCCAACGTTGTACAGATGTAGCTTCCCTCTGCTTCTCTTCTTCGGTCCTTTACGAGCAGCACAGGCGTCACAAGAATGGCACCACTTCTCCACGTCATCCTTCGCCTTGCTCCAGAAGAAGCGCTCCCGAACTTTATTGAGGGTTTTCAAGACACCAAAATGTCCTCCAGTCGCACTACTATGTATTTCTTTCAAAACATCTGAAATCCTTGATCGGGGAAGTAGTAACTGCCACCTAGATGTTTCACCGTCGTCAGATTCCCATTTCCGGTGTAGCACGCCGTTCCGTAAATGGAGTGAGTTCCATAAAGCCCAGTATCTTTTTGTTGCAGGACTGAAGATGGAAACGTCCTGCCAGCTAGGGCGTCGACTGTCACTTTCCATGAACTCTAAAATTGGTTTTATGTCGGGGTCTTCAAGTTGATCTTTTCGAACTTGGTCATCACTCCATGGATCAGGTTCTGATGATGTTGGAGTCACTGTCACCTGATAGGCGGTAGGGCTAGTCGTTCCATACTGTTTCTCGATTCGGGAACAATAGTGGCAGTTCTCAGGACAGGGTCTCCTTGATAAAGCGTCAGCATTACCGTGAGATAACCCTTTTCGATGCTTGATCTCCATGTCATATTCCTGGAGCCGCTGTATCCATCTGGCTATCTGGCCTTCCGGATTTTTGAAGTTCAAAAGCCAAGTTAATGAGGCATGATCTGTCCGAAGCAGAAATTTTCGGCCGTAGAGGTAATGATGGAAGTGTTCTACAGCTTTCACTATGGCCAGTAACTCCTTTCTGGTGACGCAGTAATTTCGCTCCGACTTTGATAAGCATTTGCTCCAGTAAGCAATGACATGTTCATTGCCGTCAATTTCTTGGGATAAAACAGCTCCAATGCCCTCGTTGCTCGCATCAGTGTCCAGGATGAAGGGTTTTTCAGGCTGAGGATAGGCGAGGATAGGCGTTGATGTTAAAGCCTCCTTCAGTCGTAGAAATGCATCTTCGCATTCTTTGGACCATTCAAACTTTTGCTTGCTCTCCGTCAGTTTATGCAAAGGTCGTGCAATGTTGGAAAAACCCTTCACAAACTTCCTATAGTACGTGCAGAGCCCCAGGAAACTTCGCAGCTGATGGATGTTTTCGGGACGACTCCAACTCTTGACCGCAGATAGCTTTTCTGGATCGGTTTGTACACCTTCAGAAGAGATGATGTGACCAAGGTAGTTCACTTCCCGGCGGAACAAATTACATTTGGACGGGCTTGACTTCAGATTGGCTTCCTTAAGCTTTTGCAGCACCTTCCTAAGATTTGCCAGATGTTTTTCGAAACTGCGTCCCACGATGATAATATCGTCTAAGTAGACCAGACAGGATTCGTAGGAAAGTCCTCTTAACACTGTCTCCATAAGACGCTCGAACGTAGCTGGTGCATTGCAGAGGCCGAAGGGCATCACTTTAAACTGCCATAAGCCTTGTCCAGTTGTAAATGCTGTCTTTTCTCGGTCATCAGGGTGTATCTCAACCTGCCAGTAGCCGCTCTTCAAGTCCAGGGTCGAAAACCACTTGTGTCCGGAAAGAGTGTCCAAGGTGTCGTCTATCCGTGGAAGAGGGTAACTGTCTTTCTTGGTGATTTCATTCAGCCGTCGGTAATCGACACAAAATCTGGTGGAGCCATCTTTCTTTCGGACTAAGACGATGGGAGAAGCCCAAGGACTGGATGAAGGTTCGATGACATCATTCTCCTTCATCTCTTTCAGGAGGGTCTCAACTTCTTCCTTCTTGGCGAATGGTAGTCGTCTTGGATGCTGCTTAATAGGGGGGTGTTCTCCAGTGTAAATCCTATGCTGCGTTAAATTCGTACGGCCGACATCCTCCGATGCTGATAAAAACAGATGCTTGAAGTCATCCACCAATTGTTCCGCAGCAGTTCTTTGATCTTTCGATAATGCCGCACTCCCAATTAACTTCGATGTCAAGGACTCGGAAGACACAGTCTCGGGGGAATTGATTCTTCTAATGATGCAGTTTACTGGAGTACAAGTTGCTAACACTTCACCTTTCCGGATATTCCTTTGCCTTTCACTCACGTTGGCGACTCTTACAGGAATTACATCCTTAGAAAGGTCCACAAGCGTAGATGCTACCAGCACTCCTTTTGGGTTATTGCTTAAGTTGGGGGATTCAATGAGTCCAAATCGAAAAATATTGCTTTCTTCAATGGAGCCGGGTATTAATGATTCTGACCTTGAGGGAATTGACAAATCTGTTTGGGCAATTACTTGATGAGCGGATTTTACATCACTTTCTGCGGGAAAGACTGCTATGTCTTCTCTCGTCGAGTGCAGCTCGTTAGTCTTGAAGTCGAGGTTGAAGTCATACTTCTTTAAAAAGTCCAATCCGAGAATGAAGGGGTCTGTGATAGCAGCAACGAATGCCGTATGATGGTAAGTGGCATTTCCAAACACAATTTCTAAGTTTACTTTACCTTCAATCTCGATCTTGTCACGTGTCACAGTTTGAAGGGTAACACAGGGCGGCGTCCACAGAAGGTTGAGTCCAAATTGACGAGCCACATCTGTTCTAATGATTGTAACATTGGCTCCAGTGTCAATAATCAGTTCGCAGGGAAACCCGTTCACGTATGCGTAAACAAACAGTCCATTACTGCCGCCACTCGTCGATGAAATCTGGAAAACTTTAAGATGGGGCTCATTCCAATTTGGCGACCTCCGCCCCGCGAGATTGCCATGGCTTAGTTTTCCTGGACCTGCGAGGAAGAGGTGCTCTTCCCTCTGGTTTCTTGGCGAGCTTCACAGTTTCTTCGTAAGTGACCCTCGCCGCCACATTTCCAGCACTTAAGTGATTGTCCATTTTGGAACTTGGGAGCCGAAGTCCTTTTGAGGATTCCTGCAATTTCTTTTATTTGCTTTTCCAGTTCAGCAAAGCGTGACGAAACCGGATCAGACTCATCAGTTTTCACGCCGCGGATTGAATGGCGATCCTTGCGGGTTGCTTGCTGGGCGGCCTCCAACTTCATCGCATACACAACAGCAGAACTCAGGTCTTTGACATCCGCCATCCGTAAAGCTTTCTGGATTTCCGGATCTCGAACCCCGTCGATGTAGTAGTTGAGTGCCATGTTGTCTCGAACATCCGCAGGACAGTCGCAAAAAGCAAGATGAGACAGTCTCTCGACGTCCGCCGCTAGCTCTTGCAGGGTTTCCCCGGTTTTCTGGAAACGGGACTTCAACTGGAGTCGGCTGAAATCTTTCTGGCACTTCTCACCGAAGCGAAGCTCCAACGCAGATGTGAGGGAGGCGAAATCCAGGCGCTGGCTGTCCGAAAGGGTCTGAAGAATGTCCGCTGCGTCACCTCTCAGGGATGCTGCAAGATGGCAGGCCTTGGTAGCAGAGTCCCATCCGTTCGCTTCCGCCACTATCATGAATTGGGTCTTGTACACCTGCCACGAACTTTTCCCATCAAATGTGGCCAGTTTGATGGACGGTCTAGCAACAGAGGTGGGAGCGCAAAACTGTACAGAGCTGCTTTCCGCGGTCGCCAATCTCCTTTCCATGTCTTTAATTATTTCTTCCTTAAATGAGGTAAATTTCTTGTCTTCTTCTTCCAACTTATTTTCCACATTGGCGATACGCTCTTCCACAGTATCAAATTTTTCTTCCAGAGCATCGACTTTATCTGCCATGGCGGTTAGTTGATTTTCCATCATGGTTTTCATCGACGTTAAGTCACTTTTCATTTCATCTTGACTTGTAGTAATTTTAGTAGTTAAATCATTATTTAACTGTTCTTGGTTAGTCGCTAATTCATTTTTTAATTGTTCTTGATTTGCAGTAAAACTTGCAGTCAAATCACTTTTTAATTGGTCTTGATTAGCCGCCATATCATTTTTCAATTGTTCTTGATTAGCCGCCATATCATTCTTCACAGAGGTGATTGCGTCAAGAAGTTGTTTTAATTGTTCATCCATTGCGCGGGTAATCACCATAAAAATAAAGTCCAAATTTAAAAAGTCTTTATGAAAAAAAAATGTCCAAAGTCACACTTACTGCAAGAAAGTCCTGAAGTAGCCCCACGTTGGGCGCCAAATTGTAACGGATTCGGTGCGATTTCCACTTTCTTGAAATGAAGACACAGTTCTTGATAAAAACACAGGAAATTTATTTACACTATGTACAGGAAAGATCTTCAACAACTGCTAAATTATTCATCAGCAATTAAGCAATTATCACACAACACCGTAAACTCAACGTTTACACACGTATTTACTTCCAAATACGAAAACAACACAGCGAAATGCCTCGCTATAAACAGAGCAAATACACACTCTCAGTTCGAAATCCTCAATCGAAACTCAACTGTTTATCCATCGCTAACGCTTATATAGACACCGAAAAGAAATTTCTCAAATATTCCACACGCTTCTTTCGGCTTCCCGAAATGCGTAGACCGTTATCAATGAAAAGAAAAGAAAATAGGGGTCGTATACTTTAGCCGAATGAAAAAGGGGTTGTATATTCATTACGGGAAACTATTTACAGGTTACGTTACTACAATAATTACTATTTACAGGATTTGTAACAGTATGTATAAACAGATCTCGTTGCATTACTCTCCTCTACAACAGAAATTAAAAAGGAAACTAGCAATAAAGAAAAAAAAAACAGCTGCATTCCAGATGTTGTAGAAAGACAGTTAGTTTTATGTAAACAGACATATGATCTGATACTTTGATTTATTTTTAGTGTATTGTGAAAAGAATAGAAAAACATTGAAACAACACGGATGGAAATACTATTAGTTTGTTATGATCTAGGGGCAAACTATTTCTTTCCTCCCTCCAAAATTGAAGGTTGGTGCAGAGGTAGGTGATGAAATTAATCATAACTTTTCTTATCGGATATTGAATTAATCAAGTATACTTTGTGAAGTTAGGATCGAAAAAGAAACACTTGGTCTGAAAAAAGAAAACATGTGGGGTAAAAATAATCCTCAATTCAATCCCCAGGTGAGGTGGGATACTAGTATAGTGTTAATCGTATGTTTGGGCGGGTGGGAGGGGCGGGGGTTATGTACTTCGTCTTGCTTTAAAGAAGAACATCACCAACTTTTAATAAATTTACATGAACATGAATAACTAATCAAATTTCTAGGAATTGGGATTTATGAGTACTATGCAGTTGAAATTAGGGTAATGACGCCTATTTTAGGGGAAACATGAATAACTAATCAAATTTCTAGGAATTGGGATTTATGAGTACTATGCAGTTGAAAGTAGGGTAATGACGCCTATTTTAGGGGAAACATGAATAACTAATCAAATTTCTAGGAATTGGGATTTATGAGTACTATGCAGTTGAAAGTAGGGTAATGACGCCTATTTTAGGGGAAACAGGAATAACTAATCAAATTTCTAGGAATTGGGATTTATGAGTGCATAGCAGTCAGGGCCGGATTTAAGGGAGGGCAGGCGGGGCTACTGCCCCTGGGCCTCCACAACAAAAGGGCCCCCACAATACAATTTTTACAAAATATCCTAACTTTCACGGGTCAAAAAATCGAAAATATCGGATATATACATATATATATCAAAATATTCGGATATATGCATATATATATATCAAAATATTCGGATATATGCATATATATATCAAAATATTCGGATATATATCAAAGTATCAGATATTTTCGAAAATTTGATCTTTTCAAACCATGATTAGGGGCCTCCACTCCTTCGTTGCCCCGGGTCTTCCACACTTCCAAATCCGGCCCTAATAGCAATTGAAAGTAGGGTAATGACGCTCACACTCAGAGGCATGCACAGAAATTTTTGGCCCCGTCTCAAATGACTTTTTTAGGGCTCTCTCTATATTGTTTGCCCCTACGTCCCTAAATATATTTCACCTCTCATTCCATTAGCATTCTTCACGTCTCCCCCCCCCCCCTTCCCCTCCCTCGGAATACTCACATAAGAGAGATTTTTAAAACCTGTTTTAACCTGTTTTAAAGTTTTTACAAATTTGTCCCTTTTGAGGCAGCATGTGAATGGTACTCTACTAATTGAAATTCAAGTTTTAACAACATCTGTTTGGTTTGGTTTACGTTTAGTTGTTAAACGGTACAAGTGGACAAATGCACACACATACGCTACAGTGTGAAGATACAAAACAGTACTACAGTACATAAAAAACATATTTCACTAGTGTAACATCAGTTTTTCCTAGGCGGGGAAAAAATTTGATACAACCGCTCTTTTCGTCAACTCTTTATCATTTCGTACTATGATATACACTCTTCATTTCATACTATGGAGAGATTAAGTATTCTATGAAACATTAAGTAAAAAGATGAAAAGGGATTAAATAAAGGAGAAGATGTTGACTTTCTTTATTTTTCAATCGACTAAATTAAAAAAAAAAAAAAACTCGGGCCCCTTTCAAATTTGGGGACCCTTGTTGGCCTGTTCCATAATCAGACTCTGCTGATAGCATCAAAATTAAAACGGAGAATTTCTTATCTTTAAAAATGGAGTGGTCGTGTCTGAGCTATGATGAGTAGTCAATCACCAATATAATGCGCTTTCTCTTCCTTCTTCTTCTTTTTCTTTTTTTTCTTTTTTTTTTTTGAGCAATCACGATTGCTTATTGTTCTCATTTGACTGTTTTTGGCGTCCTATCATTTTATTTTCCCACCGCCACCCTCTGCCAGCACCACCGCCGCGTCGACCGGCTCCTCACGATGCTGCTCCTCTTGCGAAAACCATCTCCAGGTTGCGTCAATATCCTACGCACACACACCCACGCCTACACACTCATGCCTGCGCACAGACACAAACACACACTCCTACACACACACATACACATACACACACTCATGCTTGCACACAGACACAAACACATATGCCTACATACACACACACACACGAACGCCTATTCACACACTCGCGTACACACACACACAGCACTGCATACACAACACGGACAGACACGCATACATACACACACACACGCTCGTGATCGCGAAAAACATAATTTGAATTCAAGATGCCAAAAATTCAAATTATTATTTATTTTATTTTTTTTTTTAATCTACACAATTAGCAACTTTTCCGCGTTATTCGATTCAATATTAACTTCGAAATGAAAAATAAATAAATAAATAAATAAATAATGGACTTTTTCGGTCCACTCCAGTGCACAGTGTACATTCTACGTTTTTATTTATTTATTTTTTTTTTAAAAAGCTCTCTTGTCTCTCGTATTAGTGCCTTCTCTTTCTCCGCAAAGTATTTAAATCTAAATTTATGCATTGTCATGAAAAAAAATGTAGAATGACTTTTGTTCCATTGGGGTAGAAAGCGAACAAACATGCCAAAGTGTCCATATTTTCAAAGTTTGCAAAATTAATTCCCGCCTTACCCCCCCCCCCCCCAAAAAAAAAGCGGTAGATGTAATATTAACTAGGTATCAGTGCGAATATACGTTTCTATTTTGAAAAGGGCCAATACAATGAGCTTAGTCCCCCTCCCCATCTTTTTCTTTCCTTTTTTTTTCGTAATTTGATTTTTTTGTGTGGGGGGGGAGGGGGGAGCAACAGTGCTACATCTTCACTTTTTCCGAGTAAAATATTGTCGCCCTGTTTATCTTCCTTCAGGACTCTTTATTAAGTTTTATTTATTTTTACTTATTTTTAAACGCAGAAACAAGAAGAATTCATAAAAACTAAGATAAGTTTAATACTGAGAAATTCTTTATGTGCCACCCATTACTTTGAAGCAAAATATGGGTATTAAAAGTTACAAGCATTAAATCACTAATTTTAAAATGCTTGCTTTTTACTTCAGAGGAAGAACAGAGGTAGATGGCATCGTTGGAAGTCCCTCAGAAAATTTTCCAAATTAAAGTAGTAGAAAAACTTGTTTATTCAATTTTTCGGGGTATTAGGAGAAGGAGGAGTAATGTGTGTACTGAGGAGTGAAACTGCATGAAAGAAATTTTCAAAATTGATGTAAAATATTGTAATTTTTAGTATTCATAGGGAATAGGAGAGATCTGTTTCCGTCCGGAATTTTTTTCAAAATTGAAGGTTGGGATCAGGGTTCGAAACTTACTGAAACTAAAGTTCTAAATACGCAGTTTTAGGCTATCTTTGGTGACGTGAAGATAATCGGGAACACTCGAGGGATCTCTCCCGAAATATCCTGGCGCTGACACACAAATCAGAGGACATGTTTGGTAATGACGGGAAAAAAAGGAGTAATCTCCTGTTGTTGTTTTTTTTTCTAAGCAATTACGATTGCTTATTGTTCTCACTTGACCGCCCTTGGCTTTGTGGTTCCTGTTTTAGCTTGGACCAGAGGCCTCTGCAGCACCACCACCCACCGGTTTCTGCAGGCAGACGCGTCGGAATCCCTTTTCCTGGTCGGAGACGTTCATGTTCTGCACACACGCCTACACAGGTCTACGCAAACACACAAACCTACACATGGAAGCACGCACGCCTACACACACACACACACACAACTATACACACATAACCGACCAGGAGGATTTGCAAGCTTGGGGGGGGGGACAGGAGCCGTTTCTAGAAACAATAACTCCAATGAGCAGGGTCCTGCCGAAACTTGTGACTTGCGAAAAACATAATTTGAATTCAAAATTTTAGAATTCAAATTAGTCCGCTGAAATATTATTTTCAATTTAAAAACGCAATTTTAGGTTGTCTTTGCTGACGTTAAGTGGTAAGGGGCGGGTAGAGATCTCTCTCTCTCTCTGAAATTTTTCAAAATTCAAATCTTATCTTAATAATAAGGGCGCTATTTCAGACTGTCTTTAGTAGTAGCACTAGATCAATAACCTGCATGTAGAAAATTTTTAATTTTAGAGATTTCTTTAAAATATAATTAAGACTTGCCCCTCAACATTATTTATTTTTCTTATTAAAATAGCTTTGTTTTCCCTGGACACATTCTTTTCTTCTTTTGAGAAGGGGCACGGACCCCCGTTCCCCTTTATTTGCACCACTGCCTGGTGCCATCTAACGTATTATTAATATTATTTTTTTTTCATTTATTTTTTTAGGCTAAAACTATGGAAATAGTTTGAGTTAACTTGAAACAAACTTATTGGGTCAACCCCGTTATCCATCCTGAAAATAGCAGCTAAATAAAATTTTCATAGCCAAAACTAAAGAGCGTGCTGTTGTTGCTTAAAATGAGGATTTGAAAATAGGCAGTCTTTATGCACTTCTAGTTGAGACTAGCTGCACTTCAGGCAAGAGGGGGGGGGGGAGATCTTATGTCTTGCTTTAAATTTCATTTCGAGTAATACTGAAAATGTTTGAAGGGTTTAAAAACGCAAATTTAAACTATCTTTGGTCAGGTTAGGTGGAAAGAAAGGGAGATTCAGGTGCTCTTCCTCCGAGGAACTGAATCTAAAGAACGCACAAACAAACCACTCTTTTGTTTAAAAAAATTGAAATTTTAGTCTTAAAAATATTAAGTTACTTTTGGTAATATTAAAGTTTTACGAAAATTGTTATGATTTGTGGTTTACAGTAGAGTCCCTATTTTACAGTTAGCGGGCGAAATAGTTCTGGATGAGCAAAATGGAGAGTAGAAACTTTATATGTTTTCTCTCATTTGAGCACGGCGCCTAAGCGCCGAATGAACTAAAATGTTTGTTATATTTGAATGGGATACTTTCACGTGACGTCACAGCAGCTTTGTTGTCCATAAGACACGTGACTTTAGCATAGGACACGTGATCTATGCAGATTTTGCTGCTTTGTTTTGGAAGCCATTGCTGACCACCTAGCTTCAGCTACTCGTCATCACCAGTGAAAAATTGGGTAAAACTTGCATTTTATTAGTCTCGCCGTAATATTTGAAAGATTTTAGATCAATAGAAATACATGATCATTCTGAAAACTTCAGCAAAATTTTTTCGATGCATACGAAATGAATATGATTTGCAAAACTAATGAAAGGCTTGGAAGTTTGTAAAGAAAAGTTTGTTTTGAACCAGCATGTAAGTGAACTACGAACGGAAATAATGAAAAGTTATTCTTCCTGAGATTTTGCACCGTATTTTTTTTTTAAATACATTACAGAAGAATCATGAGATGATATTAAGTGTTTAATAAAGCAAACATCCTTATAAAATAAAAAAGAACTGCCAGGTGATCACAAATAAATAGTTGATTTTTTGTTCCTAACCAATATAATGTTTTTTTAGAATTCTAAATCGATATACAAAAGTAAATAGTGCATGAGGTTATTTACTCTATGTACAGTGTCTTTTTTTATTGACGATATTCTAAGCATTAAAGAGTAAGAATTTTGATTTTATGATGAAATGGATAACTAATAAACAAGTTGCCTATTTTTCTCTGCTGGTTTTGTTTTTCAAAGTCAACCACTTTTTCTGTTCTGTAACTAGTTTGTAATGGATGACGTTAGGCATTCACGTTACAGTGACATTTGGTGATTATCCATCCCTCGGAAAAGCAGAAATGTTTCTTTTATAACCATACAAAACAACTGAAACAAACTTCACCCCTCCCCCACTGAAATGCAGCGACATCCCTTCCAATTTTTTTCTGGCTACGCCAATGTTACAAGGACTTTATTTCTTGATAGCTGAAAAATTCAAACTGCAGTGAATGATGCTAGCAGATCATTATCATTATTCCGCAAACTGTTTTTTGCTAAGCAATTTTCAATCTGTTGGGGAGAACCCTCAGTTTTTTTGAATTTAATGTGGCTTATGTTTAGGCGAGCCAGATTTTTGTACTGTTAAACCGAAACATCGAAAAACTCCCCCCCCCCCCCTCTTCAGCATAGCAAGTATTCAAAAGGGTAGGGATTTGTTCATGAACAAACGAGTCAAAAAGAATGAATTCTTAAAATGAACAGATTCGTTTGTTCACTAAAAAGTGAACAACCATTCCTTTGAACGGTGAGCATTTGGAAAATTTTACTGATGCATTTGTGATAAAATCGCATTTTAATCGCGAAAATACATTCATCTTTAATTTTTTAACGGGTAATCAATTTCAAATTTCCTTTTTCTCAATGCAGTACAATATCTTCTTCTCAAACCTTTTTACTTTCTGCGTTATTCATCATTTTTCTTTAACCATTGCAGTTAATTTGCTATTTTCCAATATAGTATTCATTAGTAATGTTTTGTGTAACTGGTTTGGGCTACTAACAAAATGTTTGGACATTCCACTTCTTGTCCCACGCACTTGCTAAAATCCTTCTCACGCTTTCTGTCACCAAAGTTATTTCTAAAAATACTTTTTATCACTTTTCTGGTGATCATTTTATCTTCTATAACATTCCTATCAACTACATTCTATATTGATTTTACTTTATTTTTAGCTTGCTAAGGCGATTTTCAAGTCGCTTATTTTACATTCAATATCCAGAGATTTTTAATAAAGATTGTATAATTAGTTCCCCATTTAAAAAAGTGTTGCCTTTTTTTTCTTCTGTTCCCATCAGTACTGTGGAATAATTTTGAAGTTCTCTAATATTTAGGTGAGTACCTTTTTTTTAAATTAAGTTCTTCGGTACTGCGGCTCAGCTACCGATGCATTTCTTGTTACTTTTTTCGTTTCAGGAACTGAGAAATGACTTACAAAAAAATAGAGACGTACCGAGTGGCACTTTGACCGAGTAGCCAAGTACCGAGTACACGACTTAGTACCGAGTTACCGAGTACTCGGCCGAGTTACCAAGTACAAATTATGTTTTAAGAAGAACCAGCGACACACATGTGGTGAATTTTGAAATTATTGGAATAGTAGTATAGACCTTCTTGTCCATATAATAGTTTTTAAAACTAAATTCCTGCTGAAATTTAATTACGCATTATATAAACAATTTTGTTTGTGTCAAAAATTTTGCAAAATATTATTTTTAAAATTAAAAATAAATAAATAAAAGGTATGACTAATCAAGTTGGAATTAAAACAAATTACAGTAAAATCCATCTAATGCGGACATTAACAGGACAATTTTTTTTGTCCGCAATAGAGAGGTGCCCGCAGGACAAGGGTTTAATAATGTTATTTGCATTGGAACTGGGAAATTAAAAATTGTCCGCATAAGAGGGGGTGTCCGTTAGGAGGGGCTTCACTGTAAACCAATCAATTATAGTTTGTCCGCCAAACATAAATAAATTTTAAAAGCAGATAAAACAAATGTGCAGGAACACTGCAGATACGTGTTTCTGCCCCCCTCCCCCCATTGCAAGGAACGTCTTTTTCAGTCATAACATGTGAGCTAAAGAATGTAAAGACATTTGACAAAAAAATCCGACTTTTGTCGGATGCCTTTAAATCTACGAGCTCCCATTTAGTGCATTGAAAAAGGAATTCCTTGTAACGCCAAAAGACGTCTCTGCAGTGTTTCTGCACTGTGCTTTTAACGTTTTTATTTCCTTTTATTTTTTAAGCAAAGGTATTTTTATATTTTTTATAACTATTTTTTGTTTGTAGAAAAAATCCATTTTTAATATAAAAATTCCATATTTTCTATACTTACCTTTTTTGCATAATTTTTAATAAATAAGTTTTATTAACTTTGGGGGCATTAAAATAAAGATTTATTCCATTGAAGCATTACAAACTTCATTATTCTCAAAATTTAAATTTGACTTATAAATTTTAATTGTAAATGATTGCAAAATATAGTGCTTGCTCTTTTTTTATAGATTTTAGTATCTGTCTTGGACAATATTCAATTTTTTGCAACTACTCGGTATTGGCCGAGTACCAGGTACTCGGCACGTCTCTAAAAAAAATTTATAATTGCTTTATACATCTAAACCTGAATAAAAAATTTTTATCAATTTTTCATAGGCATTTTTTATTACTTTAAAATAATTTTAGTTATTTTCTCTTCAAAGAATATTACTGATCTAATGAAACATTTCGAGTCTAAGTGAATATGTTGTGCTGAGAGATCATCTGCAACTTTTTCAAATGTACGAAGTAGTTCAAATAAACGAGTTGAATGAACGATCCTCTGATGTGTGTGTGAACAGATCATTAAAAAGAATGACATTGCCCACCCCTGGTTGATTTTTAGAGTTTTAGAGGGTGGTTCATTCTCAATGCTATGAATAAATGGTTACTAATTCTAAGGATAAATCAGGGGTAATAAATAATACATGACACAATCAGATACATTTAAATATTTTAGTTCCTACACGTTAATATTTTTAAGTTACTTTAGTAGGAAGGAAAACTTTGATTGAGGAATAAAAATTTGAACAGTATTTACGCATTCTTTGTATTGGCCAGGACTGTTTTAGAAAGTCTTTTTTGTTTTAAATCTCGCTGTGAAAATTCCTCGCAAGCTAATCCAATATTAATTTTACAAGTCAACTTTACCTCAGAGCAAGACTAACTTAAGTCCACAATCGCTACTTTATAGGAAAAAGAAGGAACATTTGTCTCTGGATCATGCAAAAGATAAGGGGTGCGCTCTTTTAACACTGGTAAATAATTACAGTGGATTTTTTTTTTTTTTAGAATTACATTTGCATGACTCGATATGGACTAGGATTATACATACAATGCAGAAACTCGCAATTTATAGACTCGTGTCAGTCTGGCTCTGAGGTACAGAAATGAGTTTTTGGACTTTTTCGGTCATCTGTAATCAAATTTATCTTTTTCCACGACGTGAAGCGATTTTGTTTGAAAATTGGGACTGTCATGGTCAAACCAGGACGTCTGGCAAGCGTACTTATATTCTACAATTTCACCATCCAATAATGACTTAACCTTCCAAAATGTCTACGGCATAATAGATTTTTCTGTATGATGCAGTGTTACATTTTGTTGCTTTTATATTTTTCTTAAATCTTATGATAATACCATCAACCTTAATTTTAAAACTCATATTATTGCTTATTACAAGAAAAAGAAAGGATTTCTTTCTCATAGCATGAGTATTGGAAAATAAATATTCATTGAAATCTGTTTATTGAAAACTAGTATTACATTAGTTTTTATGAATCATAAGGCAATCAAATGTAAAAATAGTACATGTCTGTATCATTGTATTGTTTAATAAAAATATTTGCTTGTATTTAATGAATTTATTTTTTCCATTTAAATCCATATTCACTTTAAAACAGCCTAGGCTGATACCACAAGAAGTTATGATTCATTAAGTTTGCTTCAGATATTGAACCAAAAGTGAAAACATATAAAATGCATTAAATTTGAACCGGAACAAAAGAGCTTAACTTTAAATTTACATTAATGTCATACTAAGTACTGGTTTCATTTCAATGTATATTGTGACTCTGATAAGTTTAAGCTTGACCTTGATAATGTTTATATTCTTTTGGGATATCAAGGAAGGGTAATTGGCACCAAATTGAGTTGGGTTGCTTTTGTAGAAGTTTCTCAAAAGTATTCCAACCCAATCCCGTGTTACACGTCCCTTTTTCATTGAAGTTCCCAAAGAGAAGTAGTCAAGGTCAAGCTTGCACTTATCAGAGCCACGCTATAATATTTTCTTTCTCAACACCAACTTTTTAATTCATTTTATAACTTTTGATACTGGACCCAAAATTTATGATTTTTTGTATCATGATTTAATTTTTAATTCCATTAATTGACAATTTAACTGCTACATTACAGATTCATCATTTACACAGATTACACATTTATTTATTATTATTAAGCTCAGCGTTTTAGATTTGAAAATTTTAATGTACTGAAAAAAGGTGGATAGGGGGGTTTTTCCCAGGGTGGACAAAATCCGACAACCTTGCCTTTCGGTGGTATTCCGCATAGCTTTGAACCCGACATTTCTTTGAAAAAACTTCTCAAGATACCATTTAAAGACTTGATTCATAGCATATTATAGGATTCTAATAGAGAATTTTATCAGTTTATATTGATTGTTTTCAGTTGTAAGACGTGAATTTTTTGATAAGTTGACCAAAAGTTTAAAAAGATGTGATATATGGAAATTCACTGTATAATATTGTTTACATTTTGTTTCACTAGCTGTGAAACTAGCTAGCAGACGAGTGACCGAAGCAATGGTTCGGTCACTCGTCTGGTCAGTGCTAATTCTACATTAGCTACCAGTTTGGCACTCTAGGCTTCCTTAAGAGGTTTTCCACCTCCAGCTCACTCTCTTCCTATGCCAGGCTGATGAGTGCTAATAAGCACGAAACTGCAGTCCTCGGCTAGAATTGACTGAGCTGGCGGTGCATTTCCGCCTAAACCCTGGCTATAGGGCGGTAAGTTACTGAAAAGTATATATGGACTTTCAATATTTTACCCCGCCATGGAGAACAACATAGTGGCATGTTCTAAGTATGAAATCTCTCACTACAGCAAATCATGGGTTATACAAAGTATAGTTTTACCATATGGACACATCAAGCCATTATTGAGTATATATATAGATTATTATGTGTGTGTTGTAATTTTTTATTTTACTTTATCCTGGTAAACTTTGCTTCTTTACTAGTAAATTGATAAAAATTACCCTCTTATCCATACTATTCACTACTTACTAGTAATCAAACTGCCTATTGTTTGGGAGGAAAACTTTTTGATACGTAAAATACATATTACTCATTAGTCTTAAAAACAATTTTGAATGTTCAACAGTTTGTATAAAAAATAACTGACACATTCAAATAAAATAAAATTTTATTTTCAAAAAAAAAAAAAAAATCCATTGCTTTTATGAAAATCAGCCTTCTTGTGTGCAAAATTTTTCGCTATGCCAATGAATCTGATGGGATGTTAGCCACTTCAACTGTGATAACCTAGAAATATATGTTGCATGCAAATCCTTCTTGTTTGAGTATGAAAGGTTTTTTTAAAAAAGATCAAGTTCTGCATCAATTTCCACACTACCTTAAAGTGGCATCCAGACTGGAGCATCATAAAACAGCTTCTGAACATGACCTAAGATCAAAATCACTCTAGTGGGGATGCCACTTTGGAGGTATGATGCAATAAGCGCATTACCCCTTTTTGCAGAAGCAAGGCGGGTTCCCCAGGAGGTATATTTCCATCACAGAAAAGAAAAGCTCTTTGCTACTATTTTTAAAATGTCATTAAGAATTGATGGTGTAATAATCATTTACAAGCGTTGTTAGATAGTTCTAACTAATTTGAAAATTTTATACCAGGTATGTATCCAGTGAAGGTATAAGAATTGGAACATTTCTCCATTTATAAATGTTCATCCATCTGAAAATGCAGCAGGAAACTAAAAAATACAAAATTGTGTTTGGAAAATCAATAATTTTATGTAAGGACATTACACAAATATTTTATTTACTTTGAAAAATAAAAAATCATTTATAAACAGAAAAGATATTAAAAGTAATACCTCTAGTGTGATACTTTAATGTCCAAAAGAAAAACATTTACTTGAAGTGACTGGTTCTCAAAAATATTCATGGGTGCAAGCCTTCATTGAGTTAGCACACTTTGTCCTTTGCCTAATATTTTAAATAAAAGAAATGAATAAAATTGTAGAAAAGTTATCAAAATTCAACATTTGACAAAAAAAAAGAAAATTAATTTGAATTCTGAAATTTTGAATCCAAATTATGTTTTTCGCAATCACGAATTGAGACAGGACCCTACTCATTGGAGTTACTGTTTCTAGAAACGGCTCCTGTCCCCCCCCCCCCACAAGCCTGCCTCTCCTCCTAGGCGGTTACTTGTGCATAGTTGTGTGTGTGCGTAGACCTGTGTGTATGCACGTGTGTGTGTGTATGTGTGTGAAGTCGTGTGTGTGTGAACGTGCGTGTGTGTAGGACATGGACGCCTCCGACCAGGAGAAGCGGGTAGCTCAAAACCGGAGCAGCCGCGCCGCCAGCAGAGGACGGTGAGCGGTGGTGCTGCAAAGGCTTCTGGTCCAAGTTGAAAAAGGCACGGACACCAAAAACGGTCAAATGAGAACAATAAGCAATTGTGATTGCTCAAAAAGAAAAAAAAAACAAATAAGCAATTGTTGAAAATGCAAGAATATTAATGAACAACAAATGAGCTATTTTCGGAAAAAATGTCCTGTTCGTAATGCTGGAGAATCAAAAATCAAGATACTACGGATAAAAGCAAGAGATCCTTAAAGAGGCATAACAATTTTGTATCGAGATAAAAAAAAAAACTACGTTTTGTTACAAAAATTAGAATTGTTTACAAGACATTTAAAAATATATGAATAATTTTCCACATTACAGTCAAATTTCAATAACTCGAATGTTCCTTTATCTCGAAGTTTTCATCAGATACCAAACTTTTGAGACTGTTGTGAAAATTCCCCATAACTCGAACTACCAACAACTCGAACGTTTTAGCCCATGGGACTTCGAGTTATCGAGAGTTGACTGTATTTCCTAACAAAGAATTAGTCTACTTATCTTCTGTTTCAAACACAAGTGACATTTCAATGAGGCATGGTCATGAAAATGCTTCATTAATAGATCAAAATATAAATGGAATCTTTCCTGCACTCAGAGTTATATTTTTACTTTCATAACTTAAAATCATATCTATTTAAAAACAGGATTTTTAAAGAAATTTTTAAATTTGATTAACGAGACTACTGTAGTGTACATTGGTTGAAATGCACTTCTTAATTTCACTTCAACAGCTTTGTCAAAGATGTTTGTATTCTCCGTGGGCCCTCACACCGAACATAGCCTAACAGTAAAGCAGACCTGTAGGTACTCAAAAAAGTAATTTTGCATTAAAGGTGCACTGCTTGGCATTCAATTTATGGTACGAGATTTGGCGAATCACATAATATGTATACAGTATAGAAAATATGTTTAATCATCCAATGATAAATATAGAATGATAAGTGTTCCTCATCTATTCAGCAGGAAATTACTAAGATTTAAAAGGTATAAATATGGCACAGCTCCAAAGACTAGTTTTAATCATCAAAATTTTGTACAGTATTTATATTACTTGACAAATATCACATGAATTTACAATTAATATACCTGAATCAATGGAATGCATGAGCTGTATTTGAATGTTGAAAATTTATTTAACCTGAGAACTAATGTTCGAGGATGAAGGAAATAAGAATGAATTCAGGTAATTGCAGGACTAGTAGAATAAACCTTTGTATTCAACAAGAGAAAATAACATAGTTTTTTTGCACTTGGTGGTATAGTTTTTTTTTTTTTTTTTTTTTTTTGTACTAATAGTGAGACAAGTTTACAACATTATTTTTTTATACTCAAAGCTAAAAAATAAATAACTGAAAAAAAAATTAATGGTTTGTTTATAAAAATTCCATTATTTGATTTTTTTTAACGGGAATAAATGAAAATTCAAGAAATATTATACATATCATTCAACTTTACATGGGCAAAACTGATGTAAACATAACTACTATAAAGTGTAGATTAATGACGAAATAACTTACGATGCTTCAGCAGCTCGAGGCATAAAATTTGTATTCCTCTTTTTTACAAGATGGCTTGCACAAAAAGAAAGAAAAAGTTGACACAGCATCACTTTTCAGTACTCTTTTTTAGTCCGATAAAATCCTTGTGGTCATACATGGCCGTCGTGACAACCTTGAATATCGTGATTTGACATTGACAACCGATTTATTTTTTCAGCTCTGTAGTTGAATGTGGAAGGATATAGAGGGATATTTCCTGCTCCTTGCATTCTTCTTTATCATCGTTATTCGTTCATCTACACGCACAACAGCTTGTTAGCATTTTTCTTCACGAAAAAACCTAATTTCGACAGCTTACGCCACGCTCCCAATAGCATTAACATTACCATGTGCGTTTGTTTTGCATAAGGAGCCGTATCCGCGATGTTCTTCTTCTCGGCGTGAAAGTATCCCATTGTGATATGCTCGATAGTGATGGCATGGTTTGATGCGTATGTGTGGTTGGTTGGTAGCATGTGTGGAAGAATGTTTTCTTTTTACAAAAAAAAGAAAAGAAAATATTAATAATGATTCAATGGTTTATAGTTTGCGCATAGTGTCTGATGTCCTGGAACCTGATGTGGCATTTGTTCGTGAAACACAAAAGCTATAGCGGAACACTTGGAATTTTTCATCTGTAAAAAGTGCGACTTACTATAGCAATAAATGTGCTACACAGTACAAAAATTGAATTTTTTTTTCTGAATTTGCGGCTTTATAAAAGTGATTTCAACCTAAAAGCTCAATGTTTTTTTTTTTTTTTGCCACCAGCCATGGAAAGTCCTTGTGATGGTGTTGGTTTCACCGTCAAACGCATTGTTACAAAAGCAATTCTTCAAATGATTCCCAGTAATAGTATTAACACATAATGCAAAGAAAGTTCTTTGATTTTTGTGTGACCAAAATTGAAAACTTAAAATTCACAATGATAAAGAAAGAAATACTGATAGAAGTATGTAAAGAACTAGAGATTTGTCTCTCTACAGGCAAGATTTCCTGGAACACAGTTTTCATCATTTTCTGCCTATATCTGAAGACTCAACAAAACATGTAAGTTTTGCCGAAAACATTTGCACTAGCTTAAGTTTCCCAAAAGAAAATTCATTGCGAAAATTGTTTTGATAGTGAACATAACTACATAGCCTGCATTTATATCAAGGAATGGTTTTTTGAATTAGTTTTATCAAATCATGAAGATCAAGTTACATTTATGTTATTACAGTTACATTTACGTATCCCCATGGAGCAGCTCATTTTTTTCACTGGCTTTCAAAAGAATAATTAATATAATTCTTATAATTCTATTCCCTCCCCCTGCTTGACGAGGAAGCAATATTCCCAACAAAAACAAAATTACACATGCAAAAACTTGACGACCATCCCAATGTCTGAATTATTGCAAAAGCAAAGCAAAGAGCGAAAATTGAAAGTTATTTTAAAAGCCTTGCTTGAATTAATTACAAATATTTTATTTGTTAACAAACATAAGATGACAACAGTTAAAAATTTTAAATCATTGAGATAATATTTCCGATCATTTCCATACAATTAAAATCACGAGAAATATGCTGATGACAATCTATTACGATTTATCTTTCTTATTGTTGCAATTATAAAGCTATTTTTATTCACACAAATGAAAAAAAAAATCAGCCCCCCCCCCCCCCCCCCCCCCCATGGAGCTATTGGCGCCACAATTGAACCAATGCCCGTTTACATATGGATTCTTATTTATTTCGAATTTCATCCAGATGTAGCATTACTTCTTGGGATATGGCACTCCCAATGGAAAACATAGAACGTTCGATTGTGCCATCCCCTTTTCAGCTGCTGACGCCAAAATAGAATCATTTCTTATACCCTCTAAGAGCTACTTGTCGATAAATTTTTGTTTGATTACGTTCATTATTTCTTGAGATACAGCAGTCACAATTGACATCAAAAAACGTCCTATAGCTCAACCCCTGTTTGAGCTATTGACACCAAAATTGAATCAGGACCTGTACCTGTTAGGGGCAACATATGGACCAAATTTTGTTTGATTCCGCCAGTTACGTCCTGGGGAATAGCAGTCACGCAAAACTCAAAAAACGTCCCATTGCTCCACCCCCTTGGAGGAATTTGGGCCAAAAACCAATGGGCACAAGTTCACATATGAGCACATACATGTACCAAATTTCGTTCGATTTTATGCGGTAGTTTTTGCTGTAGAGGGGCCACAAAAAACTGGTCACACACATACTTGGCACACACACACAGGCAGACAGACATTTTCTAAAAATGGTTCAAATGGACTCAACACACCTCAAAACGTTCAAATCTGTCGAAATTTGAAAATTTGCACGAATCTAATACTTTCTTCTATATATTAGGTATAGAAGAAAGTAAAAATCAGTCTACTTAACTTGAATGATTTTCACTGAAGCTAAAAAGACTAGGAATGATAATCAATAGACAATAGGGATAACTTGAAACTGATTTTACTGTATTACTGGTTGCAACTAAGATTTGTAATAAATTTTGAGGGAATTTAAGAGCTCTAAAACGGAACAACAACCTATGTACACACCCCTCAACCCAATTCCTTGTGAGTTTCGTAGCAACCTTTAGTGAACATAATTTTCTCCCCAACCTTCATTTTTCATGAGACAAAGTCTAAAGTGGAAACTGATTTTATTGTATTACTGGTTGCAACTAAGATTTGTAATAAATTTTGAGGAAATTTAAGAACTCTAAAACGGAACAACATCCTATCTACACACCCTTCAACCCGATTCCTTGTGAGTTTCGTAGCAACCTTTAGTGAACATTATGTTCTCCCCCAACCTTCATTCTTCATGAGACAAACACTCCAAAATGGAAAAAAAAATCTACGAATGTCTTGAAAAAAATTTCGATACATAAAATTTTTTTTGATGTATAAAAATAATTTTTCTATGGAAGGCACATGGAAGTTTGCTGGGATTTCGATCTATAGAAAATTGAGATATGTGGAACTTCGATATATGGAGATCTGACTAGAAAATGGTAGTTGATCAGCATTTTCGAATATATTGATCTTACAGTATTTACAGTGATATGTACAACCCATTTAGTGAAGCCTCGAAGTGCTAAGTAGCGAGGGGCAGCTGTACTTGTATGTTCACTTATCTTTTCAATAATGGGTACTTGATGAATCAAAATCTTTTTGTTTTGCAAATGGAATTATATTTTATTTTAATGAACTTTCATCTTGAAAAATAAATTGATATTTAAAAATTCTTGAATGTACTCATAAAGACAACTTGCATACATTAATTCAATCAAACTTTTCTTATCTTGCAGAGCACTGTTTAAAATGTCTAACCTGTCTATCGTTGCACCCGGTTTTGTTCAGGATGCAAAAAAGCTAGTAAAGGCTTTTGCAGAAGCAAAAAGCTTTGAACTAAGAGTTTTTTCCGACGTTTGGGCGAAGCAAAACTTTTCGATGATATATCTGTAAGAATTAGTTAACTATTTGTATTATTTTCTTTAAAAAAATTTTTCATTAGTATAATTCACTTTTTCTTTCAGTTTACGACCCAATCACAAGGAATTATTAGAGGTGAATATTGTTTATTTACTTATTTTTACACACTTACTACTTATTTTGTTTAATGATTACATTTTGAAAAAAATTCAAAGTTATTTTTTTTTATTTGTGTAAAACTGTACTTCTCTTATTTGAGTTTGCTTGTAACCATTAATAAATAAACAATGCCATATACTGAGATAGATTAAACAACTTTTTATTAGAGAGTTTCATCTGTCGAAAAAAACAAAAGCCAAGAGCCAGATAAGTTTGGTTAGTCCGCTATTTTTTATCTTTTAAGCTCTTTGCTTATCTGGCTCTTGGCTTTTGTTGCAACTTTTGATGATGTTAGAGCTGTATTATGTAACATATCTGCAATAAATACAGAGTCATTAGATAACCCGCTGCTGCAAAATGTGCATTGCAGTTTGAGATGAAGAGAGGAGTTTTGGCAAAGTTATAAACAAATTAGATGAAGGCGCTGATACATACTAGATATGGCCTGTGCAGAACAGGGTTGGCTTTCTGCCAGCAAAAACTAGTTTTTGCCGTGCAAGTGGCAGAATCTGGTTATAACCAGTAAAAACCGGCAGGAACTGGCAGAAACTTAAAAGTATTTTTAATAACTCAAGTAATTAGTGAATGATATTTGTTTAAGTAACCTAAAAAATTAAACATTTCATCATTTTAAAAAATAAAATCCAATGCTAGTGCTCTTGATTTAGTTCAGAAAAGGAACTTTTCAATTGGGAAGGCTCGTAGTATTTGGAATAATTTAACAAAGGATGAAAAATCATGCGGGGGTGCTTAGGAAAGTGGAGTGAAATACAGAATTAAACAGGCATTACTGATTATAATTTGCTCACTTATCTGCTTCCTCTACATTGTTTGCGATTGAAATTATCATGTCCTGTGCTTCAAGAAGAAAGTGCCCGAATTTTACTTGCCTAAATTTTGTACCTAATGTCACTGCTTTGCATAACAAATTGGCCCCATTTCTCAAAACTTATTTTTCCAGACAAATTTTTACCACAACCCCAGTTACTATTGGGTTGTTCGGAAAATCATTTCGTTTTTTTTTTTGGGGAACATGAAAGACAGTTTTCGTATAATGAATAAATATTTTATTAAATTATCTATTGGCCATTCTGGTCCAACACCTTTTGCCATCTTTCTGGCAGTAACATAATTCCCCTCTCATAAAAGTTTTGGTCCTTGCTGGCAAAAAACTGGTTCAGGTGGTTTTTGACATCTTCATTTGAGGTAAAGGTTTGCCATCCAAAAAATTTTGCAGGTACCGGAACAAATAGTATTCGGAAGGCGCCAGATCTGGAGAATATGGTGGATGTTGCAGTACGTCCCATTCAAGCTGTAAAAGTTTTTGGCGAGTGACCAAACTTGTGTGAGGTCTCGCATTATCCTGGTGGAACACTACACCCTTCCTTTTGATTAATTCGGGCCTCTTCTCTTTAAGTGAATCATTCAATTTGTCCAGCTGATGACAATAGACTTCTGAATTAATCGTTGTATTGTCCGGCAAAAGCTCAAAAAAAAAAAACGATTACTTTGACATCCCACCAAACGGAGAGCATCACCTTTTTTTGGTGAATGTTGGCTTTTGACACGCTTTGAGCCGGTTCATCTTTTCTGCTCCATGACCTCTTGCGTTTAACATTGTTGTAACAACCCATTTTTCGTCCCCAGTAATAATCCGCTTCAAAAATGGATCATTTTCTTGACGTTTGAGGAGCGAATCACACGCGTCAACGCGACGACACAAATTTCGCTCCGTAAGGACATGGGGCACCCACACATCGAGCTTCGAGGTTAAGCCCATGCCTTTCAAATGGCCATAAACAGTCGAATTCGACAAATTTAATCTCTCACCGATCTCTCGAGTGGTTATTCGCCGATTTGCATCAACTAATGCCTTTATCGCATCTTTGTCAGCTTCGACCGGCCTTCCAGACCGTGGTGCATCTTCGACATCAAAATTGCCGGATCCAAATTTTGCAAACCAGTTCTGGCACTGGCGTACTGTTAACACGCCTTCTCCATACACATCCGTCAATTTTTTTCTCGCTTGGACAGCATTTTTACCTTTTCTGAAGTAAAAAAGTAAAATACGACGAAAATGCTGCTTATTGCTCTCTATATTTAAAAGGGCACCAACCAAAAACTACTGCGTAGAATTAATAGAACTTTTTCACACACAAACCTTGCAATATCAGCTCTCAAGACATATAATGGTTATGCGGCTTAAGTGTGAAGTTGGTTTCGAAAAAACGTAATTAAGTCCTCTGACGGGAAAAAACGAAATTACTTTCCGAACAACCCAATACATGGTGGACCCGTTATACAATAGATGAAAATTTCACGAACATTGCTTAATCACACCTTAATTAATAATGTAGCAACTACAGACAGAGGCAATGTGTAGCTGAGAATGTATCATCAAGAACAATGAATCTAACCTTTATATTCCCTTATTGTTGTTTGCAATGTTTTGGAAGCAATGCAAAAACGAAAAATTTTAGAGTGTGGACAATTTTTGTAATGTTCAAAAAAATTTGCATCTGATATCATCTTTGTATGACATAGTCAGGGCCGGATTTGGAAGTGTGGAGGCCTCGGGGCAATGAAGGCGTGGAGGACCCTAAGCAGGGTTCGAAAAGGTCATCATATTTTCGAAAATATCCGATACTTTGATTTATATCTGAATATTTTGATATATATGTATATATTCGATATTTTCGATCAGCACTTTAATAGTAAATACACCCTGAAGTTACTGCTATTTATTTTTTTATATTATTATTATTATACTAGCAAAAATACCCGGCGTTGCCTGGGTCAGTAATAATTATTAGAAAAAATCGTTACTTGCTTTTGTTTTCTGTTTTGAGTGAAAGAATTCAAAACACATCTTTTTGACGTGATTAAAAATCGAGTTTCTTCCTTACCCATAAAACTAAAATAGCAATAAGTATAAAGAACAAAGTAGTATTGATTTAGAAACGAATGCACTATATTTAAGCATATACAAATTTAAAAAACATGAAATTAATCTTCTCATATTTAAAAAGATTAATTTGTTGATACTTTTTTTTTAGCATGGAGTCTAAAACCTTCTCTATATGGCTAATGAAGTACGAAGTGATTAAAAAAAGTAGCTGCGCTCGTAATCCCCTTATACTTGCTTTAGTTATTTCGGGAAATTTCAATCATTGCGGCTCTTGGTGCGATTTTACCGAATTTGCGAAAGTCGTTTCGGGTTACCTTCGATGATGCTCCCCCATTCTTTCCTTACTTTGTAAAACGATATGATATTAATTTTCGTTACAGAGATGTCGTCGCCAGATGCTGAGATATTTTTGGTCACCATAAAATGGCGCTAAACAGTTTCATCCGAAATGTTACCAAAATAAGTAATACAATTTGGTGATTGTTTGAAATTGTGCAAAAAGGAAAATTAATGAAAGTTTTTGTGCTGCTTATGGATTTGCCTAATTTAGTTGCTGGATTATTTAACACAGTAAAAAAGTCACACAGTCTTTTGAAAATTCTTTGATTGGCGATATTTTGTTTACATGGTGAAAGCTGAGAAACATTATGACGTAGTCTTCGGCTTCAAAAACAGCAACGTTGAAAAAACTGCCAAATGCATCAGCTACGGAAATCTTTCTGCAAAAATTTTGGCGATCTGCTGGTTGTTTGGATAATGAGTAAGTGTTCAATCAGCATAAATAATAATAAAAACCATTAATTACATTAAAGTTCCGTTTAAGTGGAAAATCATCAGCCAAATCATGTATTATTTGCCAATCTTGTGCAAAAATCTTACTTCAAGATTTGACTTGAGAAAAGCCTTGAACAGTCACGAAAAGCAAAGATAGTCAACAATACAACAATTGCCGCTATCGACAGGGAGTTGAGATGATACACTAAATACTGTATTGAGTTGAGGAAAGCCTTCGAACATGGATCTAAAAAGCTCATAACTCGTTTTTTATTCTACCTAGAAATTTCGAACAGGTGCCATCTTCAGCAGAAAAATCAGAGCTTTCGATGGACATATAATGTAAATATGTGCAAGTATTTTTTCATCCCAGTATTAGAGAATTTATACAAAAATTGTGTTTTATTGCCCCCCTAAGGGGGTTTTGCCCCCCATAACGGGACGAAAACTACCCTATGTGTTATTCTGATGCATAAGCTATATTATTGTAAAGTTTCATCAAAATCCGTTCAGTAGTTTTTGCGTGAAAGAGTAACAAACATCCATACATCCATACATACATCCATACAGACAAACTTTCGCATATATAATATTAGTAAGATTTTATGGACTTAAAATTACTGTTTCTTATTTATATCTAAACATACATTTATGTACTTATAAGGTTATTTTCATATGATAGTTAAAAATACATTCTTTGTAGAAATACAAAAAAAAAATGTTTGGGAGAAAAAACGTAAAATTTGCTGACCCGTGAAAGTTAAGATATTTTGTAAAAATTTTACTGTGGGGACCCCTTTGTTGTGGAGTCCCGGGGCAGTAGCCCCCGCCTGCCCTCCCCTAAATCCAGCCCTGGACATAGTATGATTTTAGGGGGTTCAATTTAAAATTCAGAAAAGCTTTTTTTTCCCATAGCAATGCTCCCCCGCCTTTATTTAACACATTTAAGGCAGTGAGAAGCAAAGGGATGCAAGTGGCAAAATTAAAAATTTGGAAATAACCAGCACAAATAGTAGATGAACCCCTCCTCTGTCTTGGGGCAAGAGATGGTACTAGTAGCCCTGGTAGGTGCTGCTGTAAAGCATGATTTAGGAAAAAAATTCAATGAAAGCCTACCTAGAACGCTATCTTGATAGTCGTTTTACTCGAATCTTGAAAATGTCCTCTTACATCCCTTTGCTTCTAACTGCCTCATTTGTAAGTATAAAAAAATATGAGTTTAAGAATTATTACTTCAAATGCGTGTACATGAGAATACAAATTTATTTATTTATTAATTTTGAGTGATGAGTGATTAAAAAAAACATCTAATATTTAATAGGGGTAAAGTTTTGTAAAGTACGCTCAGATTTTTTTTCTTCCTTTAAGAGCCACATCACCTTTTACAATTGCTCAAGTTTATGCCCTTAAAATGGTCTCTCCCCTTATGTAAATAACATATTTTTACAAAAACCACCAAAATATGCAAATTAAACTGAATTTTATCAATCATATAGATTTCATTAGAAATGTGTTGGTTAAAGCCCTCCCCAAAACAAAAGTCTAATTCCGGCCCTGAATATGTGCAAACCTAAATTCAAAAGCATTAATGGCATCTACCATCCTTTGTTCAAAAAAGGACTTTCACCAACTTCAGCAGTGGCTGGAAATAGCATGTTACTGTAGTGGATACATTTTTCAATAATTTATAGTGTAGCACACTACTTTTTTAAGAGTAGTGAGTGGTGTAATATAACTTACATGAGTACATCAGCGGATGCTATGAGAAATAAGACTCATAAAAATACGAACTGACCTCAGGCAAATAACTTTGACGCCATACTTTCTGTTTGACACCATTAGTGATTGTTTGGTTTCGTGATTTTCATATTTCACCAACATTCGCATTGAATAGAGCACAGCTTAGAAAGAAAAGAATAAGCAATAACTGTCAATTTTGTAGGGTGTAATGTATTCTCTTGCTGTTAAGAATGTCCCATGGATGAACATTTTAGACTTCAAAGAAATTATTGTTCCAATATTCACTAAATATGGAAACTACTGTAAATGTTGCAGAATAGGATGATACATATTGAAGTGCTCTGGCCAGCTTACAATAAATATTAGTGTCATAAAAGAGTATGAAAAAAAAATTTCCGCTTCATGCAAACTTTACGGGTTATGCAAAAAGCTTTCTTTATCGATGCCATCCGCATTTTTCAGGCCTCTGGTGAAATAAGGTTATCTGCTAGCAGAGCCTAAACATGGCAATTCATTGAGCAGCAGTCATTCATTTCCTATGCTTTAAATAGATATCAAGCGAAGCATTAACCCATAATGCTCTTACCACTCCAGGCAAAAAAAGCAAAAGTTTGCACTACTCGAGAACATACCAGTGTAAAATAAATTAATCTCTATATCAGAACCAGTACTTTTTAAGATGTTTTGAGATTTTTTACGATATATATTTTTTAGAATGTTATTAATTATAAAAAAAATTTAGTAATGAATAAAATATTTATTGAATAATATCGTTATGCAATGCTTGATTAGTTGAATTGCTTGTTTGCAATGTAAATGATTGAAGTTACTAAAACTGATTAAAATGTCTAGAAGCTAATGACTTAATATTTATTTACTTTTCGAGTAACTTAATGACAAAATAAATTTTTTTAAATATTTTGACTCTGTTTTATTACATAAAACTTTGCAGTTTAAAAATATGATTGTTCAAAATACAGAAATTTTGTTTCTAAAATATCATTAATGTTTTAAAATTTTATTTTCTCTTGAAGTTTACAAGACACATTTTTCGTTTAACTCTGGAATTATTTTGTGAACACACAGAAAACATTTATGAGCATGTAGGATACCTGTACTTGCTGTTTTCACTTTTTCGATCCCAACCATTAAAACCACGTATTAAGGTAAGAAGTTAGTGCTAATTTATTTTTTAGTGATAATTATTTGGAATGCTATTCTGTTCTTTAAAACCATAAGATGAATTTATATGTTTTCTATGCTTTTACTTCAATTTAATAACTGTATTTTCCTGTGTGTTGCCTGTGGCAGCATATAATCCGCAGGTCCAAAAATAGGCTTGAAGAAAAAAAAATCTTTCTATGATCCAGAGATAATATGATGTAAAAAAATTAAGTTGTGATTTAACATACAATTTTAGCAACTGAATTAAAAACGTTAAAGAGTAATATCTTTTAAGATATATCAAAATCAATCAAAAAATAATGATTTTTTCTTGAAATCATGATTATAGTACACTAAGTACTTAAAGAAAAGGAGTCAAGGCAAAGGAGTAAACAATCTAAACTTGTGCAAATGAAAGCTTCTTTATTCACTGTGTGGGTGTTGCTTATTTTACTTAGCTTCAGTCGCATTAGAAGAATATTCAAGCTATGTAAAATAAACAACCTACAGGCAGCCAAACGGTCTCTATTGGTGAATCCTGCTGTAATATTGAGGCTCAATGCATCAGTGTTGAGAAAAATAAAGCACAAGTAATCCATGACAGTGCATAATCCACACCTCATATTTTTACTTTTTAAAAAATAACTGCGGATTACACTCTGGAAAATACAGAATTTTAAAGAAAACTTTTTATTTTGTAGTTGTCGTTTTGTTTTTACTTGCACAATTAATAACACATTCATTCCAGTGAAAAATGAAATTTTTTGGACACAAATTGATTCTAGATAATTAAATTGACAATATTCATATTCCTTCATTTATTTTCATACATAAATAGGGGAAATATGGATAGTTGATCCCTGAGAATTGTAGCTCCCTCTCACTAATCTCAGAACTACTAACACACAGAATTATAATACTATATAATTATAATACTATAATACATATAATGCAGATGATACATAAATAGGCGAAATGTGGATAGTTGATCCCTGAGAAGTGTAGTTCCCTCCCACTAATCTCAGAACTACTAACATACAGAATTATAATACTATATAATTATAATACTATAATACATATAATGCATATGATACATAAATAGGGGAAATATGGATAGTTGATCCCTGAGAATTGTAGCTCCCTCTCAATAATCTCAGAACTACTAACACACAGAATTATAATACTATATAATTATAATACTATAATACATATAATGCAGATGATACATAAATAGGGGAAATATGGATAGTTGATCCCTGAGAAGTGTAGTTCCCTCCCACTAATCTCAGAAATAATAACATACAGAATTATAATACTATATAATTATAATACATATAATGCAGATGATACATAAATAGGGGAAATATGGATAGTTGATCCCTGAGAAGTGTAGTCCCCTCTCACTAATCTCGGAAATACTAACATACTGAATTATAATACTATATAATTATAATACTATAATACATATAATGCAGATGATACATAAATAGGGGAAATATGGATAGTTGATCCCTGAGAAGTGTAGTCCCCTCCCACTAATCTCAGAAATAATAACATACAGAATTATAATACTATATAATTATAATACTATAATACATATAATGCAGATGATACATAAATAGGGGAAATATGGATAGTTGATCCCTGAGAAGTGTAGTCCCCTCTCACTAATCTCGGAAATACTAACATACTGAATTATAATACTATATAATTATAATACTATAATACATATAATGCAGATGATACATAAATAGGGGAAATATGGATAGTTGATCCCTGAGAAGTGTAGTCCCCTCTCACTAATCTCGGAAATACTAACATACTGAATTATAATACTATATAATTATAATACTATAATACATATAATGCAGATGATACATAAATAGGGGAAATATGGATAGTTGATCCCTGAGAAGTGTAGTCCCCTCCCACTAATCTCAGAAACAATAACATACAGAATTATAATACTATATAATTATAATACTATAATACATATAATGCAGATGATACATAAATAGGGGAAATATGGATAGTTGATCCCTGAGAAGTGTAGTTCCCTCCCACTAATCTCAGAACTACTAACATACAGAATTATAATACTATATAATTATAATACTATAATACATATAATGCAGATGATACATAAATAGGGGAAATATGGATAGTTGATCCCTGAGAAGTGTAGTTCAATCCCACTAATCTCAGAACTACTAACATACAGAATTACGAGGCATATTTTTAAAGTAAGTTCCGTTTTGATATAAAAAAAGAACGAGTACAGATAGAGCAAAGAAATTCATTGCACAAAAATCTACCATCCTTACGCTATTTTTTGACATTGCTCCCGTGATTTTCCAAACATTTGTCCTAGCGTGGTACAGGTTTTTGTATACCTATTCATAGAAAATTGCCGCCTGTGTAGTCAGCCATGGGATAACATGTTCTCTGAGCTCATTATTGCTGTTGTGCCACAGACCACCTTGGAAAGACTTTAGATGCCGAAACAAATGAAAGATGCTGCGAACGAGGTGAGGGCAGACCAGAGGATGTTCAAAAACGCCCCAGCCAAAGCCCTGTAAGAGTCCTCATGGTTGACTAAATGGGCGGTAACTTTGTACGAATAGGTATACAAAAACCTGTACCATGCTATGACAAATGCTTGGAAAATCACGGGAGCAATGTCGAAAAATAGCGTAAGGGTGGTAGATTTTTGTGCACTAAATTACTTAGCTCTATCTGTACTGGTTCCTTTTTTATATAAAAACGGAACTTACTTTAAAAACATGCCTCGTATAATACTACATAATTATAATACTATAATACATATAATGCAGATGATACATAAATAGGGGAAATATGGATAGTTGATCCCTGAGAAGTGTAGTCCCCTCTCACTAATCTCAGAACTACTAACATACAGAATTATAATACTATATAATTATAATACTATCTTAATATATAAAAATCAATGTCCTGAGATAATATATATACATACATATATATATATATATATATATATATCAACGCACAGCCGAAACCGCTGAAGCTTCAGACTTGAAATTTGGCAGGCATGTCCGCATGATTACGAAAGTAACCACTAAGAAAGGATTTTTCGAAATCTCAATTAGT
>NW_026557667.1:0-70541 GCF_026930045.1 Uloborus diversus
ACCGTGACAATAGAAGAAAGGTATATGTTACATTTTTCTGAATTTCTTTGTTTATGAAAGGTGAATTATGATATGTCAACCTCTGTCGAAATGGGTTTTCGCGTCTGCTCCTACCATGCCATGTTTAAAGAGACCGTCGAGAAATGATGTCACGGTTTTGAGAGGAAGGGCTCGTGCAGTTGTAACAATAGGAGGGGGGTAACAAGAGTGGCATATTTTTATAACTGTGCATATTAAAAATAGCTTGGCAAGGGAAGGACTAAGGTTAAGGGCGACCAGAGGCGGCGATTAGGACTGAGAAGGGGGGGGGGGGAGGCATGAAAGCCATTGAATTTTTAGCGGCAGCAAAAAAGAACGAGGGATGTGGAGTACAAAATTTTTCTAAGGTTAGTTTGAGAGAACATGAGTTAAGCTGTTACATTTATATCAATTACCACTCATGGTTTTAAGATTTTGATGGATTATGTCTTGTTGTTTGAACTTTCCCGGAAAAAAAAACACTTAGACATGAATTAGACTTACATTATTTACCCCAAAGTATTTTGAGATGTAACAAACGCTTAGCAATAATTTAACTAAGCAAGTATGGCTTGTTTAAGTAAAACAATTTATTTACTACTAGCTGTACCCGACGCGCGTTGCTACACCAACAAAAAAATACATCATTATACTGATTTTCATGACAATCGGTTGAACGGGGCAGAAGTTGCTACTCTGCAGTGCCACCTGGTGGCGAGTGGCTTCAATGAGCATATTATGCACCTTCTCCGTGGAAAAATACATATATAGCAATTTTCATAATCGGTCCAGGTATCAAGTGAAGCCGTGACTATACTCAAATTTTGTACTCACGCAGTTTGCAAGATCAATCAATCGCTAAAAGTATCAAATAGAAAAAGTTTTAAATCCCCCCGTTGCATGAAAAGCCATAAAACAATAAAGAAAGCATTTATTTGTTCAAACTCAAGAAAAATGGCAACAGCTAACTTCTTATCAATGAGATCTTTCACGCGAATTAATTTCTGCAGCCGATAATTTTAGTAATTTATCCAATGGATTGTGACTTAAATTGGAATAAAAAAGGAACTTTCGATCGGATTTTTTTCGAACTGGTCTGTAAACATTCCCAGTACCAAAAATAACAAACGGTGAAAGTTTCAGCCAAATCTGCTGGGTAGTTTTTGAGTTCATGGATGACATACAGACAAACATTCATTTTTATATGTATAGATTATCTAAACAATGAATACATAAACTAAAAGTTACTGCTCGTACTAAATAATGTTTTGTAAACAAAGTAAAACAAATAATTATGATCTGAATTTTGACATTTCTGCTTTTTTCGTAATTTCTAGATTTTCTTCCTAAATTGGAAAATAAAACGAGCTGATGTGTGCATCACATGACTTCCTTTTACTCCAATTTAATGTCATTTTCTCATCATTGGCAGTTTTAATGTGATTCAATAGTTTACTCTCTAAATATCACCAACAATGGCCAAATTGAAACCAGATTTAAAAATAAAAAATCGCCAAGTTGGCGACCAAAAGACTGGCGATATATCGCCAAGTGTCCGCCAAATTATAACACCACCTAAGTTTACATCGAAATTAACAATGATCCCCCCCCCCAAAAGGGGCCCTTTGGAGCATCCGAATGCACCCAAAAAGGGAGGTGCACAACTATACCCCACTAAGAGTCTAAGTACCAAATTTCAACTTTCTAGGACATTCTGTTCTTGAGTTATGCGACACACATATGTATATACAGACGTCACGAGAAAACTCGTAATTTACTCGGGGATCGTCAAAATGGATATTTCTGGTGTTTGTACGTTCCTAGGCATACACAGTGCGTCCAATAGAAAAGGTGACTGATTTTAAATAAGGTACAAGACATAATTTTTTCCTAGTTTACAAGATGATTTATTCAAAATATACACCTTCTTAGTCAATACAATGCTGGAAGCGATCGTGAAATTTCTTGAAGCACTCTTCAAACCCATCTTTTGGAATTGCCCCCAATGTCGCCGTCGCAGCTGCCTGAATATCTGAAACTGTGGCAAAACGTTTGCCTTCCATTGCCAATTTCAATTTGGGGAACAACCAGAAATCCGCTGGAGCAAATCAGGGGAACAAGAAGCGTGATCAAGCACCACAATACTTTTTTTGGCCAGGAAGTTACGTACCATCAAGCTTTTGTGTGCTGGCGCATTGTCGTGCAAAAAAGACCATGTCCCTTGGTTTTGGCATTCAGGTCTAACTCGATGAATTCTCGCCCATAAACGTTTCAAAACACTCAAGTAGTAAGCAGCATTAACTGGTTCACCTTCTTTCATGAATTTCTTATGGATGATACCCTTCGAATCAAAGAAAACTGTGAGGAGAGTCTTGATTCGGCTTTTTTCCATGCGGGTCATTCCATGTCAAGTGATCCAAAATTTGGGAAATTTTTTCCCTCACCCTTTTGTATTTCTTTGAAATCTGGCTCATCAATTGTACCTTTTGAGGTAATCAAAAGTCCAAATTTTTAGATTTTTATCTCTATTATTTTTTTATTTATGACACTTTGATTTTTCGAAAAACCCGCTTTTTTTTCATGGATGCTTGAACATAAAATGGACCATAACTCAGCACCAAATATAGATAGAAAGATTTGGTAAAAAGCATTTTAAAGTACATTAGTTGCTGTTTAATGGGATATGACACATGACTATTTTCAAAAACATTTTAATTTTTGAAAAATAAAATTTAAATTTTAAATTTAAATTTTTCAAAAAAGGTATAATGAATTTTTAAAAAAAAATTCTCAAAAATTGTTGTGTATTTTATCTTTACTTGTGCAAAGTTTCAAGTTGGGATCTCAATGGGATCATTTTTTTATGAATTTTTAAATAAAATTTGACTTATGAAATAATGACATTTTTCAGATTCTAACTAGTTAAAAATGGGGTTCTCTCACTGGGGATGGTCTAGTAAGTAGTAATTGATCATAACTATGCTTGAAATGAGCTGACGTGAATTTGTAAATTGGCAAGCACCCCCCCCCCCCCCCGCCCCCGCACCACCACTTTTATTATTTTTTTTTCAAAACTATTTTCAAAATGTAAAAAATAAATAAATGAATAAAAAACCAAAATGAATAGTAAACCTATTAAAAATTGGTAAATGCTCTTCTTTAAAGTAAGAAAAAGACCCCCCCCCCCAAGCCACCACTTTTATTATTTTTTTTCCAAATCGGTTTTCAAAATGTAAAAAATAAATAAATGAATAAAATAAAGCACAATGAATAGAAAACATATTAAAAGCTGGTAAATGTTCTTCTTTAAAGCAAGACAAAGTACATTAACTCCCCCCCCCCCACACTCAATCACACATACGATTAACACTATACTAGTATCACGCTTCACCTGATGCTTTTTTTTTCAGACCAAGTGTTTCTTTTTCAATCCGAACTTCACAAAGTGTACTTGATTATTTCACTATCTGATAAGGAAAGTTATGATTCATTTCGTCCCTTACCCCTGCACCAACTTTCAATTTTGGATGGAGGAAAGAAATAATTTGCCCCAAGATCACAGCAAAATAGGAGTGTTTCCCCCCGTGTTGTTTCATTCTTTTTACACTAAACTAAAAATAAATCTAAGTATCAGGTCATATGTCTGTCCGCATAAAACTAACTGTCTTTCTACAACATTTGGAGTGCAGCTGTTTTTTCTTTTCTTTAATGCTAGTCTTCTTTTAATTTCACTTGTAAACAAGAGCAATGCAGCGAGATCTATTTATACATATATTAAAAGCAGTTATAGATCAAACAAATTTTGCTAATTTGAGCATAACCTTCCATGTTGTTATGTTTCATACCAGATTGCCCCCCCCCCCCTCCCCCTACCGTCCCACTTTCCGAAAGAAAAAAAAGCTGCAAATGAGTGGTTCTCTTCAGTTTTTTCCGACTTTTAGTTTTTATGACCCCCGCCCCCCCCTTTTTAAACTTTAGTCATTACTGATGTTTAGCAGCGTGCGTCCCAGTTTATTATGGTTATAACTCTTACGTGCCGGCTTTTTTTTTTTAAATACAGTTTTGAAAAAAAAAAAAAGATAAAAAGTGGTTGTGTGGCGGAGGGGGGGGGGGGGGGTACTAATCTACAAAGTCATGTCAGTTCATCTCAAGCATAGTCATGATCAATTACTACTTACTAGACCATCCCCAGTAAAAGAACCCCATATTTAACTAGTTAGAATATGAAAAAATGTCATTATTTCATAAGTCAAATTTAATTTAAAAATTCATAAAAATATGATCTCATTGAGATCCCAACTTGAAACTTTGCACAAATAAAGATAAAATATACACATTTTTGAGAATTTTTAAAAAAAAATCATTATACCTTTTCTGAGCAATATAAATTTAAAATTTAAATTTTATTTTTTAAAAATTAAAATTTTTTTGGAATTAGTCATGTTGCATATCTTATTAAACAGCAACTAACGTACTTTAAAATGCTTTTTACAAAATCTTTCTATCTATATTTGGTGCTGAGTTATCGTCCATTTTATGTTCAAGCATCCATGAAAAAAAGCGGGTTTTTTGAAAAATCAAAGTGTCATAAATAAAAAAATACTAGAGATAAAAATCTAAAAATTTGGACTTTTGATTAACTCGAAGGGTACAAACGATGAGCCAAATTTCAAAGAAATACAAAAAAGGTGAGGGAAAAAACTTTGGATCACTTGACATGGCATGACCCATGCGCACTTTTTTTGGTTTGGCATCTTCTGGGCTCTTCCACTCCGAGCTCTGACGTTTTGTGAGTGGTTCATACTTGAAACACCAGGTTTCATCACCAGTTAAAATGTTTGCCATGAAGTTTGGATTCCTAGTGGCATGTCTCCGCAGTGTTCCACTCTGCAATGTTTTTGGTCGTCAGTCAATGTGTGTGGTACAAAGCGAGCACAGACTTTCCTTTTTCCTAAATTTTCAGTTAAAATGAGATGGACAGTGGATTTAGGTATGCCAGTAACCTCTTCGATGAGTCGAGTAGAGACACAACGATCATTTCGTAGGATTTCGGCCACTTTTTCAATGTTCTCATCATTTCGAACTGCTACTGAATGACCTGGTCTTGGATCATCTTCTAAGCTGTCTCTACCATCACGAAATCTTGCATACCACTTAAAAACATTCTTACGACTCAGTACTTCACTACCATAAACAGTTTTCATCAATTAAAATGTTTCTGTGGCACTTTTACCCAATTTAAAACAGAATTTAATGTTATCGCGCTGCTCATTTTTTTTTTTTCTACCGAGGCCAAGCGACTTCTTCTAGAATTTGCGTTATCACGTTTCAAACGATGTTGCCAACGCTTTGAAATTAAACCAGATAATAATTGAAATGTACGTGCATTTAATGCAACCATTCTTTCATAGATAGCGATAATAGTTCCGCAAATATTAAATCAGTCACCTTTTCTATTCGACGCACTGTGTATATCCACGTGTTGTCGGGTTGAAAAATAAACAACATTCAGTCGGGGGTGAGCAAAATGGAAATCAAAGCCGATTTTTGAGTGAAAATTTTTTCGCGAATACAATACTTCCTTTTTGGTAAAAGGAAGTAAAAAGAACCCTTAAGAGGGAAGGGCGGGTCCCCTCCCTCCCAAATCGCCTCCACTGAGTGTGACCCTTTGTGATAAGGGGAGACGATAAAATTGTTGAAAAAATTGCGACATCGTTTATATCTATATATGCACAATCCCGCTCGAATGGAGGAAAGGCACATATTCATACTCGGCAGTTAATACCAACCTGTCCTTTGAACAGTGGAATAAGGGCACACGTGAATTTCAAGGCTATTACGACCTGAATGTCTTCCGTTTTCTTGCTTTTTCTGCAAAGATTTAAAATTGCCAAATATTCCCTTTTAAACGCTCATTAGAAGATCATTAGGGTGATTTTCAAATGCATTGACACATTAGGTTCGACACAAATTGAAAATTTTTGTTATTATCAACATTAAAACTTTCCTAGGTATAAATTCCTTACTATGTACAGCTTTCTAACCAGGTAGTTATTTGTGAGTTCAACTGCTAAGATTTTAGAAGTTCCAAAAATAGTCTTCGCAAGTCACTGTTTTTCTCATGAGTGTTACGTTTATAAAACATTCTGTAATTTATTTCTAGAAATAATTACAAATACAAAATTGACGTCAAGCAACAGGCTCTGGGCCCAGCTAGGCTGGTCCTAGTCAGAGGCGTAACTTGGCCACGTAAAGTAGGGGGGCAAACTTTTCTTTCAAGGAAAATTTATTTGATTCATATTTTGCCATCTAACTAAAATTCTAAAAAAAATTTACTTTTTCAAAAAATAAATGAATTTAAGAAATCATAATAACTTTTAACGCAATGTACGTTATTCAGTTCTAACAGAATAGAGCTACAGAAAGTAATGCGCACATACATCCGGAGAAGCATCACTCTTTCCCAAAAAATATGCTGATACTCTTTTGTTGTTGTATTTATAGTTTACATGATCACTGGCGCCAAACAGTTTTGCAGTCCTAAAGTACGGATATCGTTTTCTAAGTTGGCGTTGGTTTTAATTCTCGAATAATTCCATGGACTAATTGGAAAGTTGAAAGAATTCTGTACTTTGGAAATGATTTTTCTTTCTTTCCGAAGTTGTTTTCCAGGATCCCAGGAATGAAGAATCTGTACAGTGTTATACACCTTGCTATTAGTGACCTATGCCCTGAAGCAAAGTAATATTCTACTTCAGTGACGCAACCAGAAAAAAATAGGGAGGGGAGGAGGGGGCACATCAAAAATGAAAAGAAACATTTAGAACTTATAGAAAAGGGGGGTCGGGGGTTCTCCCCCGGAAATTTTTTTAAACTTTTAGCTTCAAAAACGCAATTTTAGACTTTTTTTGTTGATGTTAGGGTGACAAAAGGTACAGGGGTCTCAGCGGAATTTCTAGAACTTGAAGCTTTAAAAACGCGATTATAGGCCATATTTTATCGACGTTAGGGTGACGGATGGAGCTCAAGGACTGTCCCCGATCGACTTTTTTTATAGGTTGAAATCAATTCCTCCTCCCCCTGCTTTCGACATTGAAGTTTAAAAACGCAACTTTAGACAAACGTTGAAGATTTTACGGGAAGGAGGTTCTGAAGCTCTTCCCTGGTAAAATTTTTAAAATTATGGTGCTATAAACTAAAGCAATGTTTTATAATCAGGGACTATTCCACTTAAAAATTTTTTTTAAGTATAGTTTAAAAAACCAAACTGCTTATGGTATTGGAGGATGGCGGCATAGGGACCCTTGCCCGAATATTTTCTGAAATTCAAGTCTTAAATTGCGGTTGTAAGACCATATTTTGTAGTATAAGGGCCAGTAATTTTTCGAAATTAAAACTCCAAAAACGTAATTTTAAGCGATTTTCAATGTTGTTCGGTAATTGGGGGCTTTCCTCTAGAAAATTCGCGAAATTGAAACCTGAAAATGAAATGTCAAATGCTCCATAATGCTTCCGGTGTGGGGGAGGGGGCTCTTCGGAGGAGCAGTATTTTGATAACTTTCTTATTTTTAGACGAACTAGGAAAAAAAAGAGAGAAAAAATAGGACGGAAAGAGTGGTGGCGGGGGTGATTGCTGATCAATAAGCTGTTACTTTTGAATATTTTTTATTCAAAGATTTATTTTTAAAAGAAATTAAAATTTTCCCGCAACATTACTATTAATTTCTAAAAATTACTTTGTTTTCGAAAGACGTCTTCTCATCAATAATAAAGAATAGTTTTAAAAAACATTCAACTCAAACATTCTATGGGGCTCGGGCTTTAAGCTTCCTTTCTGGTTGTACCACTGTTCTATTTTGACCCGTCCATTACATGGTTGGTTGTTCATTAATGTGAGCTCTAATTAAAGGTTAAAAGTAAATTTCGCTTTAAGAAAAACTTCGGAATTTTGCAGCAATATTTCCCCTTTTTCCCGAAAACACTCATTTTTTTGGTCATGTAATCTTAGTTCACTACCTGAATTTAGTAAACTAGGATTACATGCCTATATGTATTGTGAGGGGGGGGGGGAGATATTCATCATCACTTCGGGATTAGGCGATCAGGTACACGGGCCTCTTCTGGGCTTCAGTTGCGCCGCCTTGGTGCAGTTTAAAAACAGATTAATTATAGGTTGAAATTACTAATTGGTAGTTGAAGACAAGGATACATCTTTTGCATATAATTCATGACAATTGCATTGATAATATGCGATTTACATTTTATTATCATTTGAAAATAATATATAGATCATTTGACAAACAATTTTAAAAAATCCTTTGCTTAAGAACTAGGAGGGGGGGGGGGGCAAAATAATACTTTGCCCATAGCTCAAAAAAAGTAGGGGGCACTTGCCCCCCTATGCCCCTCCTAGTTTACGCCAATGGTCCTAGTCAATTTACAATCCCCAGTCAAGATCAATGGCCCTCTTAAAACTATTAACAGTGAAACCTGTGTAAGCTGACCACTTGCGGTGCACTACTTTAGTGGTCAACTTAAACAAGTGGTCAACTTATAGAGGTTGAATCTTAATCTATAAAAATCTTCTGTGCGGACGTTTGTCACAATAAGGCTTTTAAACGGCTTTACCGATTTCGATCAAATTTTTTGTGTGTAATTAAGTTGTGGCAAGCATGGTTTTGAAGCGCGATGGATCGAATCGAAATCGTTTTTGTTAATTGATTAATTAACTTAAACAATGGATGGTTATATCTCCCAAATGATTAATATTTATTTTAACCTATTGTTGAGCGAGAATTGAAATAAATATTTAACCCGTTGCCAAAGGACAATAAGAAATCCAGTTCTGCTTTTTGTAATGAAATTTCCTACTGTGACATGTCAATTGAGAATAGATAAAACGTAGAGAGAGTGAGTGAAGCCTTCATTTCTTGTTTTGTCAAATGTTGAAATGTTGTTTTGTCAGTCTTTGCCAACAAGAAAAACTGGAGAGGAGATTTTCAAAGCTGCTGACAATTTCATGAAAGAAAATGAAAAAGATTGGAAGAAATGTGTAGGATTGACAACTGATGGAGAACGAGCAATGTCAGGCATTCATATTGGTTTGGTCGCCAAAGTTAAGACAGTTGCTCCCTTGGTTCAATGGACGCATTGTAGCATACATAGAGAAGCTCTTGCAGTAAAAGGCCTGGACGTGTCTTTAAAAAAAACTCTTGACGACGCAGTGAAAATCGTGAACTTTATCAAAGCAAGACCTAAAAACTTCAGACTGTTTAGTGTTTTGTGCGACGAAATGGGCGCTGAACACAAGCAACTTTTGCTTCATTGTGAAGTTCGATGGCTCTCGAGAGGAAAAGTTTTGACAAGGTTATTCGAACTCCGCGATTAACTCTTGATTTTCCTAACGGATGGAGTAAATGATGGAAAAATAGCAAGTTCCCATTTAGACTGCATAACTGATGAAAATTGGTTAAAACGATTGGCCTATTTGGCAGATATTTTCAATTCCCTCAATGTTCTGAATTTAACTCTGCAGGGCAAGGATTGTCATAAGTTTTTTGTGCAAGACAAAATCGAAGCTATGATAATTAAACTTCAGAGATGGGCTCGAAAAGTAGACCAAGATTGCGTTTTGATGCGTTTCCTACTTTGCATGACTTTATTGAGACCAACGAAATTAAAGTCGATAGAAAAACAGCTGTAACCATAAAAGATCACCTCAACGCTATGGCCTCTAGCCTCTGGTAAGCTGAAAATTTTATTCTCCTTAATTTTTTGTCAGTATTTTAATACGTCTTATTATTAAAGACATTAATTTTCTTAAGAACTTCTTTAAAAATTAAATATTTCAAATAATGCGATTTTAAAACTAATATTAACAAATGATAACTATTTTGTATAATATAGTGTGAGTGAATATTCATTCATATGAATGAGGCTTTTAGTAACTGAAGCAGTATTGAGATTTTTCATATTTCTTAGGCACTTCTTCTCTAAAATTGAGGATGAAATTCAGTGGATCAGAAATCCCTTTGAAGAGAACTACCTTTCCAAACTGAAATTATCTTCAAGTGAAGAAGATTCATTAATTGAACTATCATGTGACCAATCTTTAAAATCGCTTTTCAAAACAACACCATTGGTCTCGTTTTGGATAAACGCTCGGCAAGAATATCCAGTTATTGCCAAAATTGCACTCTCACACTTGATGGGGTTTTCTACAACTTATCTTTGTGAACGAGCTTTTTCAACTTTAGTATTTTTGAAGAATAAATACAGAAACAAGCTGAATGTTGAGAGCGATTTCAGATTAAAACTGTCTGGTTTCAATCCAGACATTGAATCGCTGGTGGAAGACAAACAGTGTCAAAAATCCCATTAAGAATCTTTTGACTTTTAATACTTGTTTTTGACTTTTTTACAATTTTGTCAGCAACGTGGATTATAATAAAATTATTTTCGTTAAAAAAAAAACATCTTAAAATTCTTCTGGTACATTATCTTTTACTTACTGCTGAAAAATGTGCATTATATATATACATACACACAAATACATATGCTGTTTGCCATTAGCAGTTATACAAAGCAGTTAGTGGGCTTCCAAATTTTTCTGACGAAATTAGTGGGCCGCGCTACTGAAAAGGTTGGGAACCGCTGGCTTAAGATCAGCCTTTTTGGATCGGAGCGCGTGTTTGAGTGGTTGTCTTTTCTGGCGAGTTATCGCGTTGGCGATTGTTCACTGCAAGCAATTATTAGTGGCACGTGAATTGTTTATAAAATAAAATATTATTTTCTGCAAATTTGGCGAAATCCGAAACTTGGCTGTGGTAACCCAAGAAGTGCAACAATGAAAAATCCGATCCAAAATGGCTAAACTTAAGCTGATGCTTCGGCCTGTCTATAAAGCGGCTCTAACGCAAAACGCGTATTTTTCGTCGTAGTTAAACTATGTGACCGGGTCGGTGCTTTAGGTTTTCCTAACTAAATGATCGGATAGTATCGTACATAACAACATTTGTTTCTCGGTTCAAATCCATCCGAGTTTTGGCACCAATGGCAAAAATACTTTAAGGATTATCAAACAAATCAGTACATTATTAAAGGAAAAATGGTGGAATTTGAAGATGAAATAAATTTTATTTTCGTTCAGATAAATCACAACAGGGTAGTTCTGTACACACAAGATCAGGGCAGTGGAAGATTTTTTATTTTTGGTGGAAAGAACAAATTAGGCAAATATATGAAGTTTTCGTTCCAAAGATGGGACCGCTAATCGGTCAAAGTTCGCTTCGCTCACTGATCTGCTGGATTACAGGAACTTGGTGGCTTGGCGACCTTGGCCATAACAACACGGTTGCGTGATTATTTGTTTACTACTGTTAATGTAATTTATTGTATCTTCTGTTCATATGGAGAAATATTTTAAATTGCAAAGAATTGTTTTTGGTTTTTAAAGAGTGTTTAGTCTATTTAATTGAAGAAAGTGTTTTTTTTACATCGGAAGGGGCGAGGGGAGTGATTTTCGCTTATTCAGGGACCTGTTTTTACATTTATCATTTTTTAATCGATATCCATTCGAATGTTTTATTTTTTTTTTCATATTGGGGACGTTGCAGCGGGATTTCCCGTTTTTACTAAATGGGTAAGTTATTTTTTTATACTTAATATCTGAGGATGATTTTTATCCTTTGAGTATGGCCTATAGGAACAAACCATACAATCTCTGAAGATCTTTGAAGTACGCGAGAAAAAATGGTTGATAAAACTGCTCAGTGGGCACTAGATAAATCGAGTTGTAATAAATGTGCATTTTGACACCAAGCAGCTTAAAACATTTTCTATTTACTTATTTTTTTTCAACAAAACGGTTGAAACACTGGATAGTTTTTTGAAATTTTTCAATTGACAAAGTTTGTACAGAACAACGTCTGTCGGGGCGTCTAGTTATATTATACAGATTTAATTCTGTGCCTGAAAATAGCGGTTAACTTAGACAGGTTGTCAACTTACAAGGGTGGTCAACTTTACAGGTTTTACTGTACTCCCTTGCTCATTGCTACCTCTTCCGGTAAGCTGTTCCAAGGTTCCACTACCCTGCTAAAATAATAATTTTTCCTAATATCCATGTTAGCCTGAGATTAAAATAGCTTAAAGCAATGACCCCTTGTCCTGTTTTCAGTGCTAAACTTCAGGTCCCGTAACATCTTTCATTTTAATCAATTTAAACAACTGAATCATGTCACCTCGGTCTCTTTGCTCAAGACTGATTCCAGGCTTAGAATGCTAAAAATGTACATAGTTTAAATGAGAAAGTCCATTTATTAGCCTTGTAGCCCGCCTTTGAACCCTTTCCAATACATTAATATCTTTAAGATAAGGAGACCAAAACTGAACAGCATACTCCAAATGAGGTCTTACCAAACTTCTATATTAGGGCAGAAGAACTTCTTTAGATTTGTAAAGGTAGAAATAATTAATCGAACTAATCTTGATTAAACTATCCCAAATATTCAGTTTTAAGTCAAAATAGTATAAATAATTATTTCAGCATTTGCGAAATTGTTTCTCATGAGATACTTCGTTTTCTAAATAAATGGTAAAGTTTATGATAAAAACATTAAATTAAATGTTTTCATTGCAATTACCTTAAATAGCTAAAAAATTTCAATATTGAAACCAATTTTTCAAGATTAAAGAAAAAGTTTAGCTAAAATTTAGCATTTGTATTGATATAGTAACACTCATGAGAAATACTCATAAATGATTTATTGTAGAGTTTTGGCTGTAATTCCTCCAAAATATGTAGTTATTTCAATACCATATCTTAAGAATGAGTTTTTCCTAAACGACGTACACAAAATTCATTTTTGCGAATATTAGCTTTGTGTCAGTGTTCACTCTTCAATTTTAAATAAAAGTGAATTAATTTTATACTAGTGGTACCCGCACGACTTTGCCCGTAATAGAAAAACTAAAAGGTCTTTTGGTTCGCCTGTATATTTACAAAGTGTATGGTGAATTTTCTCGCCAATTGGCTTGTGCCCATGTTACGGTTCCACATTATGATAATTTCGTAATTTACTTGTCCATCTTAGGATAATTTTGTTCTTAAAATTGGAATAGAAAAAGAACCACATCGAATTTTCGAAAAATCGCTTCGAGGTGCACACTCCCATGCTACAAACTAACTTTCATGAAAATCGGTCGAACGGTCTAGGCGCTGTGCGCGTCACAGACATCCAGACAAAGAGACTTTCAGTTTTATTATTAGTTAAGATATCTGTGTGAAAAAATTTATATCTTTGATATAGATATTGTATTACCTTTAACTCATTCCTTAAACTGGATCTACGCATTATTTGGGTCTTTTATCATGCTTGTTACTCTCTTTTCATAAATGTTTTCTGTTAAAAGTAACTCTCATGAGCTGAAATAAATTCTATCGGCGTTTTTGAACATTTAATGAGGTTTCTTGTTTCCTTAACAAAAAATGCATTATTGCCTAATTATATATTTCTATACTTAAAAATATTACAAAATAAATGCGTAACACTCATGAGAGATGATTAAAATACTCTTCACATTGGGTTGTACATTTCACTGTACAACCTCTAAGGAATAAATGTATATATTTTTAGACTTACAAATTCTAAGAAGAAGCAAATATTGCTTCTATATTACTGCAGGTAACTACGATACAGAAATATTTGCACCTAATAAAATATTTAATTCCCAGGGGTATTACTCATGAGTTGCACATAAGGGCACAAACTGCATTGAAAGTTTAAACAGATGAGCAGTTCAGTAAAATCTTTCAGCTGCGTGCAATAGGGAAGTTTTCAATTTTATTTTTATATGATAGAGAAACATGTATGAACATCATAGGTGAAAAAAATTTTGCGATACGATAAGTAGTTTTTTTTTAAATTAATTTTTAAAGTTCAAGCGCTTGTGACGTCAAATGGCACAGGAAGTGACGTCATGCGCTCTTCCGTCGCGGGAGAAGCCGAAGGACGTGCAGTTGACTTCGAAGACGAAACGTAAGGCTTACCTCCTCGCATTTAACTCCTCGCGTTTCTGGAACATTAAACCTCTGATCCTCCCGGAAATATTCGAATACCATCATTGATGTTACTTGAGAAAGATTATTAGATTGTGCTTTAACGAATCCGGCCTCCTTAGTGTGTTCAAAAGGATTATTGAATTTCTAAAAAATAAAAATATCAGCGCGCTCAAAATGTCCGTAGCGAAAACAAGGGATCTTCGGCGGAAGGCTGCCCATTAGTGCCCTGTGACGTAAGCTCGTGACGTTTCAGAAGAGCGCACTTTTGCGCGTGGATTTTTAAAAATTCATTAAAAATCAATCACGGTGTTTTAAAATTCGGCGATGGTGAATTTTTTAGTTTTGAGGGTCAATCAACAATATCCAATAGTCAAAATATGAACATTTAATAGGTTGCAACTTCCCTATTGACAAATATTACTTCTTCGAAGCACAAAAAGGGTAGTAGCTGCTTGAAAGCGTACAAAAAAGATTTAAGAAATGTGAATTTTCTAGTCAGGACAAGGAAATTTCCGTTACTAGCTAACTAAAGTAACGGAAATGGCCTTTTAATCAACGATCATGGAAAAAAAAAAGCACTGAATGCAATGAATTAAAAGAGTAAAACAATATCTTAAACTACATGTTTTTGAAATGCCAAAAAAAAAAAAAAAATTTTATCAACATCAAATTGAACGAATAAAGTCAGGACACCAAACTGTCAGTCGTTCTGAAAAATGAGGAGGTGCCATGCAAAAGCATACAGGTCCACTTTAAAAAAACCATTCGGGAAAATACAAAAAGCTATTTAATGTTGGATTTTACACCAGCAAACAGTTGTTAATATTTTTCAGTTTGTACCTAGTGGTTAATACATATTTAAAATGATGTTTTCATAGAAATATGCTATTTATTTAACGTTAAATATTGGATGTGATCTTTTTTGCTTGAACTAGGCGGATGTGTTTTTTTTTTTTTTTTGCATGAACTAGGTTGGGATATGTTCTCTTTTGCCTGGACGATTTGTTTTCTCAATTTATTAAGCAACAACCCCAAAAATATAACAAAATAATATACAACCTGCTAGTTTCAATTTCAAACCTATTCTGTTGCAATAGCTGCAAATATCACTTGCTAGTGGTGATTTAAAGTCGATGTTAAACTCGCAAAATTCTCTTCAAAGCAGAATTTTTTACTTGCAATGTTACATCAACAGAGTTATTGTATTGCTTAAACAGCTTTGTAACATTAAAATCAGAACGCAAAGAGATTCTCTTTGACTTTTTGCTATTATAATGCCTTTCTCTTAATTTTATCTTTTTGAAAAACTCTCGAACAGAATTCCCCCCCCCCCACACAGATTTTCTACAAGTTCGATCACCGCCACGATTCTCCTTTATACTTTTACTAGTTGCGTTGCCCAGCTTGCTCGGTTTACCTTTAAAATAAAAATTGTGTCAAGTGACATATATTCAACAATGAGGCTTAAATAAATAAATAAAAAAAAAACATCATGCAAAATTTTCCTCCCAAACAATGACGACAGATATTCGCAACTCCAACGAAGTGACTGCAGTGCTCCCGCACTGCAGTCACTGTCTAATGGTGGACGAAAAAACTAAAACAAACGCATGTGGTAACGATGAAAATGCTAATAAGCCTAGTAAATTTTGTTCGTATGCATGATTTTTTCGCTTTATTCTTTTTAAATTAAATTTCAAAGTCTTGTTGATATTCTGGCCCACGTAGAAAGAAATGAGAATTCAAGAAGCATTCTCAAACGTTAGAAATTAATGCAAATTACGCAGTTCGTAGTTCTAAGCAGCCATTTCCACGATGTTGAATTCGATATTTACCAATTCTTGATAAAACTAAATAATAATTGTGGCCTGACAAGAATAACAATTAATGCTAGAAACTTTAATTATATGACATTACGAATTATTGTCAAAAGAAGATGATACTTCAGTGCCTTGCTTGGCTAGCGCTCATTGTTTTGCATTTGTAGCTGAGTTATTTTTCTCAAATTGCCGAATCGGTTCATTTTAAATTTTTCTGTTTGGTATGTTTCTAATTTCTGAGTTATGATTTAATTATGTCATGCTATACAAATCATCAACAAAATTCTCACGGATATATGGTGGTAGTTTTCTTTTCAATTGATCTACCATTATTTCTTTTTAATTATCGAATTCTGTAATCTTTCTACCATTTTATTCCACTCATGATAAAAAATAACAATGGTTTAACTAACATGGGCGGAATCTTGCCAAGGATACTTAGCTCGCACAATACTAAAACTATAACCCTAAACAAATTTGGCGAAACCTTTCAGCTGAGAATAAAAGCAACAAAATAAATTCTTTCTCGGTTAAACATTTTTCATTTCGTTCTACGATAATACATTCAAGAAAAAAAAATTGCATACTGTCTATTACAACTAATGCTGCTGTAAAATATGGATTGTTAAATTAATTTAAGATTTAAAAAAAAAACCATATTCTTACAAATTCACACAAAACAATAAAATTTGTTACCTGGTATAACGTTATCCAAGTTTGCTAATCCAGAGTTTTCTGGTATTAACGCGCTTTTACCATTTCTCAATCAAATCACTTTTTAGAGGGAAATAATGAAAACTAACATTATTTTGAGGAGCTCGAACACTTTCTGTTGCTGAAAGCAATCCAAGACACATCGAATGCGTTAATAAATACTCAGAACAAACTGCCTATGTTTAAGTCAACGTCAACAGACATACGTGAAACGCACTGTGGCAATGTTTTAGTTTTTTCTGCAGTTTTGTAAATCACCGCAAGGTAGCGTATTCGAGCGCTGGAGTTGCGAATTAAAATACTTTTAAGAAATTAAATTGAGAAAGATGGATTTAAAAAGCGTAACCATGGAAAAACAAAATAAAGTAAGTTAGAAGAATTAAAATGCGAAAGAAAATAGTTAACAATTTGAATGGAAATGAGATTTTTTGAAATTGATTTAAAAAGGCTTGTAACTTTTTTTCCTTTCGAGATAGAAGTTTAATTTTTCGACCAAAGGTTGAGATAGATCTGGAGTAAAAAATGTCGCTTTTTCCAATGGTGTCAAAAAGAAAACTGTGAAACAATTCCTCCACTTTTGATTCTTAGATTTAATGAAGAAAGTAGTGCCTAAATTTCAGTTAAGCATAAACAAATTCAAGCTAAAAACGTAAATAACTCCCGTCATAATTTAGTTAGAACATTGGAACAAATTGCGTAGAACGCGGAAAGTTCTACTCTTTCTAACGATATATAATATAAATATGTGCAAACAATTTTTCACCCCCATATTCGGAAATTTATGTGAAAATTGGGCCTAAATTGGAATAAAAAAACAACTCTTCATCGAACTTTTTCGAACTGGTCTGCAAACTCTTTCAGGACTTAAAGGAACGAACTGTGAAAATTTCAGTGAAATCGGCCGGGTAGTTCTCGAGTTTTGCGAGTTCAAACACACAGACGCTTTTTGGAGACTTCATTTTATACTATGTAGAGGTTTGTAATTCGACGTTTTAACTCTGTTACTTTACCTTATTGGTTTTCAATTGACTAAGGTGCATAAAAAAAACTTTTTACACACTGGAATTACTGGAGAAGTTCAATGATGGAAAAACTGGTTGAAGACGAGATTGATCTAGTAAAGCTAAACGTCTTAATACTTTTATCTCCCTTTGTGAAAGGAGATTTTAGATGAATTTTGTCTTACGTAAAATGTAGCGAGAATAAAAAAGAAAAGTATTCAGTCTCGTCATTTAGGGGGGTCAGGAAGGGACAATAACCCACGCCTTATGTGTGCATTGTAGGAGTTACAAGCATGTGCGGATTTAAGATTGGGGGCATAGGGGGAGATCCCCCCTCCAGTTTGGGAAGACTTTATATAGTAACATCACACCTTCTCAAATCTTAAAATAAAAAAATCATTTTTTTTTCTTTTTGAATAGTTTAGAAGTTAAAATGAAAAGAATAGCGAATGTCCTTTTCAGATGGAAAAAAGGAAAAGAAACACCGTACATTTAATATAAACAGCAAAATTGCCCCTGGGGGTGTTAAAAATGTTTCTGAAATGACCATTTTGGATAGAAATCCATTAAAGCAAGTACATTAAAGAAAATATAGGCTAAACGAGCTATGTATTCGTCTGCTGCAATTGCAATTTGTTTAAATAATCAACCATTTTTTGAACGAAAGATTAGAAGCAAAAACAAAAGGGGGGAAAACTCCTCATCCTCCCGCTTTGCTCTAACAGAACGATCTAATATTCCTTGTGATTTGGTTTCTTTCTTCTCAGAATGTTTATTTCCAATTTGAGTGATTCCTATTTCTATTCAGAGTCACAACTGACTACAACTGTATTTATGTCGAGGACTGCATACTAAGTGCCTTGCCTCCATTATTTTATGTACCGATAGATGGCAGCACCATCACCAGATCGAACAGTTAAAGAGAATTTAGAACTAGTCCGGGAGCTAATAGCTACCTGGTGCTGGCACCCCCAGAGGTATCTTTCACTTGGAGGACATTGAGACCACGAGCATATTTAACGTCGCCCAGTCCCCTTTAATGACGACGGTGGATCTTCGACCATCGAGGTTCGAACTCAGGACCCTCCGGTCCCGAATCCGACACTCTACCGATCGGGCTACCACGGCCCAATTTGAGTGATTAAGTTAGGTATTTTGGGTTGTTTTTGACGAAAGATTTTGAAGAATCGCCTGGCTTCAAGTAGACCACGGGACGAAACCTGTATCGTGTCAAGTAGTTTACCGTTTCTTGTAACTACGTGAGCTTTTGTATTTGCCATCGTAAGATGGTCCTTAACAATAAAATGCAATGTTCCCACCCATAAACTTGCACAATTTTTTGAAAAAGAAGAACGAATAACGTCAAAATCGATCGATTTGATTGCACTCATAACGAATTCTCTCAACAGATGGCGCTGCGCATATTGCATTATTGGATAAAAATTGAAGTTTAATATAAGTTTTTGAAGTTTAAATAAAGTGTAAGGATATTTTTATTTCTTTTCACTCTTACAATAAAAATATTTCATCGAAATCTGACTAAAAAAATGTGTTTATATCTTCATCTTTGATGAAAGGATTTTTCATTTTTTCAAACAATATGGCGGCGCACACAGTGGTTCAAAACGACAAAAAAAGCGGAAAAAATTCAATAACTTTGAATATTCTCAAAAAATGCTTTGGAAAATAGTTAAAATTGTTGCATGGTAATATTTATCTTCATGCTTGCTGATCGTATTCACTGCGAAACCCCGATTTTACGTCTTTCGAATCTACGTTTTCCCCACATTTTACATTTTTTATCATCAGGTCCCAGTTTTTCCGAATAATAATAATATTATTCAGTAAATTAACGCCCAATAGCCAGGGCTAAAGCAGAATTACATGAAAAACACCGCCAGCTCAGTCATTTCCAGCCGAGGACTGCAGTTTCGTGTTTAGCCCTGGCTATTGGCGGTAATTTACTGAATATACCATGCCTTTGCCTTCAATCCTCGAGTTGAACCGAACCATTGCTTCGGTCACTCGTCTGGTCTGCGCTAATTCTACATTAGCTGCCAGTTTGTTGTGCACTCTTGGCTTCCTTAAGAGGTTTTCCATCTCCAGCTCAGTCACTTTCCTATGCCGGGCTGATGAGTGCTAATAAGCCCGAAACTGCAGTCCTCGGCTGGAAATGACTGAGCTGGCGGTGTTTTTCATGTAATAATAATATTAATTTAACTCGGATGAAAAGTTTGTTATTTATGAATTTCCCGCATTTTACGTTTTCCCTCCCCAGTTAAAAAAAAATGAGAAAAATGTTTTAAAATTAAGAAAAGTGTTTCCTTCTGTGCATTTTTAAACATAATACACTATATTCAGTAAATTACCGCCCAATAGCCAGGGCTAAAGCAGAAATGCATGAAATACACCGCCAGCTCAGTCATTTCCAGCCGATGACTGCAGTTTCGTGCTTATTAGCACTCATCAGCCCGCCATAGGAAAGTGACTGAGCTGGGGATGGAAAACCTCTTAAGGAAGCCAAGAGTGCCAAACAAACTGGTAGCTAATGTCTGGTCTGCGCTAATTCTATATTAGCTACCAGTTTGTTTGGCACTCTTGGCTTCCTTAAGAGGTTTTCCATCTCCAGCTCAGTCACTTTCCTATGCCGGGCTGATGAGTGCTAATAAGCACGAAACTGCAGTCCTCGGCTGGAAATGACTGAGCTGGCGGTGTTTTTCATGTATAATCCACTATGTTGAAAGTTAATCCATGGAAACAGAAACGCTTCTGCTCCATCCGTAGCTGACCTTATGGACTGAAGATGAACAAGAAGAAGAGGAAACACAACTTGTCTCTTCTTTCAATACTGCATTTAAGAGCTTAATAATAGTGAAAGACTATTTTCTTTATCATAAAGACCAGGAGAAAACTTTGCAAAGTGTTCCAACAGGCACGTAGCTAGAACTTTGTTAAGGGGGGGGGGTCCAAGGTTGAGCGAGCTTCAAAAGAGGAAGCATGCTAAAGCAAAATTAGTAGCTCATATTCACGTTAAAAAAATAAATCCAATTAAAACCAATTATTAAAATATGATAATTAACTAAAATTAATTAAATAATTGAAATTGATGGAGCAATTGTTAAAATTAGTAAACAAAAATTTTGCATTAAGTGGCAAAGAAATTATTCTCAGTTTATAAAATTAACGTTAAACTAAAAGTTATCCCATACTAAGTTTCCAAACATGGGTAGAAAAATTTCATCACATAAGCTTCCTCTGTTCTGATGCTTTGAAAATGAGGGATATAATAATTCCTATTAATAAAAAGTTCACAATAAAAGAAAATCGGAAAACGAAAACTGTTATATGGATTACTTGGAAAATGCAGGTGATAATTTAATAAAATATTAAAGCTTTGTAATATATTTCAACAAAATATGTACAAGTCATTTTATTTGAAAAAATAAAGAAATCTATATCTATCGCGTCGAATGTATAACTGTGTGAATGCTAAATAACGTAATTCCGCCACCCTGTCCGATTTGATCAAGATTTCTGGCAAAATTCAACCACCCTCTCGACGAAAATATTAGCAAGGTTTTCATTTAAAAAGCTTGAACTAGTTCTTTGTTTATCTACGTTTATAACCTTCTTTTGATAATACGAAATTGAATGAAATTTCTTCTAATTTTATCCGTTTTCTAATTATCATTTCTAACCATCATTTAAAATCTTGAACAAACAATTGTATCTCTTTTGATGGACGGAGACTTCCTGTGCTGCAATCATTTTTTTAAAAAGGCGTATTGCCGTTTCTTTTTTTTTTTTTTTTAATCGTTATTATTATTATTTTTTTTTTTTTTTTTGCAACGAATTGGTAAAATAAGCTATCTTAGGATCCGCTATGATATTTTTTTTTTCTAATCGGGCTTCGTTATCGTTAGAGGCTTTAGCCTTTTCGGACCTAGTGCGAACCACCGATATGTCATCTAGTCTTTCAAATGCCATTAATGTCCATTAAGGCGCAGATGTGAGTGGCACAAGAAATTTTGATGCCGAGTTTCCACCAGATGAAGACACTTGAACATTATTGGCGATTTTCCTCTGATGTTTTCAATTTGATGCTTCATTTAAAAGATCAAGAGGAGGCATCGCACCCACCTATCTCACCACCAAACACGAGTTCTGTTTATTCTGCTGATACAAAACAACTTCTGTACAAATCAGTCTTTTTCAAATTAAAAATATAATTGTAAACAACTACAGGGAAAATGGCAATATGCTCTATTACGAATTATCGTGACAATATTTGATTATAACCTGGTTACTTTACTGTCTTTATTAGCAGTAAGCAAGTGTCAGACTCAAAATTTCATAATTTGGAGTGAAACGTCAAATTTTGATCATTAAGGTAATCTTCGACCCGTTTGAGATTGCGATAATACCGTAGCATCAAATTAGATACATTTTCAACTATATGCAATATGAATAAAGCTAGCCAATTTTTGGAATCAAAACTTATAGGTTTCTTATAGCCTCTGTTTGTAAATTTTTTGCTCCTCAGTCATCTGATGTTCCAATGTCTAAAGACAATCTTTTGTAAAAAATTCTTAGAATGATTGCGGTTAAAAATACAGTAATGATTTAAATCTACCTTCCAAAATTCATATAACAATAATAACACTTCTGATTCCTTCATTTTCAAATTGGTATAACTTCCATTTTAGAAGCAATTTTGTAATCATCCTGTATTCTCGAAAGCATATCATATTTTATAACGTAGGTATTGACTTTTTTTTCTTTCTTTTATGTGATGTTAGTAAAACATATTCTACTGCAAGAAATAGCAAAAAATTTTAACTTGAAGAAATTAAGAGTTGAAAAAAAATCTAATATAGAAGTGAAAAACACAAGAAAATTTACCTCGCATTCACCTTTTTTTAATTATTTGCTTGTAACGCAGTAAATAGCAGAAATTGTCACCTAGTAATTTATAGTTAAATGCACATGTCCGTTTTTTGTTACATTTAATGCTACCATCGCAGTTTACTAATGATGGATGCATAGATGCTTACTAAATAAATCCTCAGTACAATGGCGGTAAATAACGATCAGAAAATTTATTCCAATGAAGCAAATACAAATATGCTTCTCTTGAAAAACGGAACAACATCGAAGAAAGATTTTTTTCTTCAGTTAAAAATGACTAACGGCTCTTCTCTTGGGACCATAAAATTTTGATACAGCGAAAAGTAATTCCGTTGCATCAACTTCAAATTTTATTTATTCACTTATTTTACCTTCAAACACAAATACTTTTTGGACATTTAATATGTTTAACGGTCATTTTAAATATTGAGTGGAGAAACATCCGCAAAAAGTCTAGTTTGTGCTAAAAATAAGACACAAATGTTCAAAAAAAAAAAAAAAAGAACTTTTCAGGATTACAGTTTAAAAGTTGTAAGCTTCCGGGGAGATAAGTAATCTATTATTGTAAAAAAAAAAAACCTAAAAGTTTAAATAAGATTATTAATCAAAATATAAAATAAATCTTAAATAAATCATACCAAAAATATAAAGAACAAAAATTAATTAATTAATAATTAAAGTTTATTTTTTTCTCATCCTCAAACACGCGAAATGTGTAGAATTTCTTCTTCGTTGCTGTCTGAACTTAGTTTTTAAATGGGAAAACAAATTAACACATAAAATTGCTCGTATTGTTAAAAAAAACTTTAAAAGGGACAACTTACCTAGTTTGTGTAAACTTAATTTTCTTCTGATTACAATTTCGTTCAAGATATGTTTCCTATAAGTGTGTGGTAGAAAGATACTGTGTGTTAAAACAGAGAATAATAGGAATTTCAATTTCTGATTCACCAGGGATGCACCTCACTCTGGCTGTCCTTCGTGCAGCGTGTCTAGGAAATCAATTTCAAACGGGAAAAGAGTCGAAACAAAAAGAAAGAAAGAAAACCACCCCAATGGCGTACACCGCAAGTACTGAAAGGGGTTTGTTTACTGTCTCTACGCGGAATCAGCTGTTAAAAAACCCTCCCATCCGCAAAATTTTCTCTCCCACTACAATCACTGACCTTCAAGTGACCTGTGCTCCTGAAAAAGCTTCATGAGGCAGCCATTCGCAACTATCCCCGCTAGCCCGCGGGGAAGATTTACGAATTCTTACAAGCATGTGCCTAAAAGCGGAAAATCACGTGAAAATACGGGGGCGGTCTCTACGCTACATTTGTCGTCAAACACATTTTACATTAAAAAAAGGGGGACCCTAATACTTAAATTTTGTTTTTCCATCATGTCAGTGTGTGTGTGGGAGGGGGGGGGCCTATACAGACTCATTCTATATTAAAAACTCGTTTTTTGCTGGTGGTTGCATCACATATCACACAAACACAAATAAATTCATTAAAATTGGTTGAGACAAAGGAAAAACTTTAAAATCCGGACGTTTTGTCCAGCCTGCTCAGAAAACTGGACGTTATGTCCTAGCTGTCTAAAAATGTGGACGTTCTGTCCTTGGACCTTTTGTCCGTCGGACATTGTGTCCGTTGGACGTTATGTCCGTTGGACGTTATGTCCGTCGGACGTTTTGTCCCTCGGATGTTTTGTCCGTTGGACGTTTTGGTCATGGATGTTATGTCCGTGGACGTTATGGATCTGGACGTTATGTCCGGTTCCCACCCCGATTGACAATTACTTTGCCGATGGCAATCTGGTGGACTGAGGGAAAGGGGCCGAATTTCAAGGTCACAACCCAGCTGGGTTGAAAGAATACGGAAATTCTTCGTTTTCGGACGCAGTACGCAACACAGTAAAAGACAGGCGGCAACTGGGAACCTGCAGTTATTGCACGTGGTTCTCGTGTTCTGAATTGACTCGGATGCGGGAAAACTGCTGATTAATGGGAATATTTAAGGAGAAAATACCGGGTTTCATAAAATTTCTCTCTTTGGAAATTTTTTGTTGACGTGAGGTGCAACAACCGAGAAAAAGCAGACAATGTTCTTTCGGGAAGGGGGGGGGGGGGTCCGGACCCCATGGACCCCCCCCTTGGCTACGTCCTTGGTTCCAATTCTGGAAGATGCTGTATTTACTTTGAATTCAATGATTCATTATTACTGACTATTTTCAACCTAAACGCCCGGATTCGTTACTTAATGTGTTAAATGATCTAAACTGGTGTGTACAAAAAAATTCTTTTCGTAAAATATCGCATGTTTACATTTTATAAGCGTCATCGTAGCACGTTCGGATAAATCTGCAACGGTCTACCATTGACGTCACAGCTATGTTGACTTATGATGTCATCAGAATGGGTGGAGCTACGTTTTCTTCTGCGGTCTCTGAAATAAGCGGATTTTCGTTGCGTTTCATGCACGAATGCAGCTATTTTTTTTTTTCAACTTATTCTTTTCCTTCCTTTTCTTTTACTGTTGTAAATCATACGACAATGATATGACACCTATTACTTCCACAGGAAATAAGAGCATGTGCACGGGTGCAAGGTGGTGTTCTTATACCTCACGTCTTTTGGAAAAAAATCAAAAAACAATTTTCAAATGACATTTTTTGTATCTATTTTTTTACTAGTTATTTATAAGAAATTTTTAAAAAATAAATTTTAGGGGCATTCTTACAACCCTTGACTTATAAAAATTAAATTGGATTAGGAAACATATTGAAACATTGCAAAATACCTTAAAGAACTAACTGCAAAATACATCACGATAAGTATTATTCCGTCTCATATGTCAACTCGCATCCGGCAAGAAAGGTGCCGCCCCCCCCCCACCCGATTTTAAAAAATAAAATTACATCAATTTTAAAAACAAAAATGATTTAAAATTTTTTAAATTTTTTTAAACATGTTTCAATGGTTATTAATACTATAAATAAGGAAGTTAGTAAAAATTACTGCATTTTCAGCGAAGGGCAAATATAAAAGTACAAAAATACTGTGATCAGAAAAATGTAACTTATAAACTGAATAATTAAATAGAAATACGTCTTAGAAGTCGACTTAAGATTTAAGTTAAATAAATAAATAATTAATCACATAATTTTTAAAAATTGAAAAATCAATAAATAATTAAATAAATAAAAATTAATTTGAATTTTGACAACCCGAATTGAAATTATTTTTTTCGCAATCACGCGTGTGTGTATGTAGGCGTGTATGGGGGGGGGTAGCCGTGTGTGTGTGTGTATGTGTGAGTCTATCTGCAGGCATGCGTGTGTGCAGGCGTGTGTGTACGCAGGACGGTGCTCGCTGGAGGAGCAGCATGGGGGGGGGGGGAGGATGGCCAAGGTGGAGTCCCTCCAAAAATCCAATGGTGGTGACAGAAATGAAATCAAAGGACGGACGGACGCCGAAAACGGTCAAAAGAGAACAATAAGCAAATTCGCAATTGCTGAATTAGAAAAAATGTCGAATAAAAAAAGTTTATGTATTTTTTATTTTTTTATTTTGAGCAATCACGGTTGTTTTTTGTTTTTACTTGTTAATAGTTGATTTCCTTTCATTTTATTGAGCAATCACGATTGCTTATTGTTCTCACTTGACCGTCTTTGGTGTCCGTGCCTTTTTCAGCTTGGACCAGGCCTGCAGCACCACCGTCCACCGGCGGCGGCGCGGCTGGTCCTGAGCACTGTCCCCCGGAATCCACTTTTGCTGGGCGGTGGCGTCCATGTCCTACACACACATGCCTGCACACAGACACAAACACATGCCTACATACACAAACACACGAACGCCTGCACGCACACACGAACGCCTACACACACACACACACACACGAACGCCTACACACACACACACACACGAACACCTACACGCACACGCACGTACACAACACTCACTCACACACATGCATACATACACTTACGCACCCACGCACCCACACACATTCGCCTACACAACCACACACGCTCGTGATTGCGAAAAACATAATTTGAATTCAAGATGCCAAAAATTCAAATTAAGTTTTTTTTTTCTATGTTTATAATGCAAACTTCTTTGGTGCATGAGCCTCCATGTGCGTGTCCATTCTCCTTGTTGGTGGCGTCCATGTCCTCTGGTCCACGGGCCTCCGCTAGTATGTCCCTTCCCTTGGATGGTAGCGTCCATGCACATCGAAATCGAATTATTTAATAACGACCTGGACCATTTCGACTTTAAACAATTCTTTTTACGCAAAAACAGAATCCAGTATCCAGCCCCTGGCATTCATTTGAATTTTGACTTCTTGAATTCAAATTACTTTGCGGTGAATTCCATTAGTAGGAACAAGAAACCCTTCGAGTAGGGTCCTACCGCAATTCCTGATTGCGAAAACCTAATTTGAGAATTAAAGATCTCAACATTCAAACCATTTTTTTTTCGGGGAGGGGAAAAGGGACACATTGGTCATATAATGGATTTATAGCTATTAGAATCGAATGATTTTCCAATTGGTCACATTCTATGCCTGTATGGAAGCCCTATTATTTTTGCTACAGAATTCTATATGGTTACACCCCTTTGCAATTAATTCTGCCGGTGTCCATGCATGCGTTCTTTTGAAAATTTTCAAAGACAATTTATCTTTCAACATAAATTAAATATTATATCAACTATTTAACAAACACGAAATATCTACGACCGGCTGGCATTGAACCCGAGACCCTTCGGTTGCGAATCCGACGACACTTTGCCGATCAGGTCACTACGACCCCAGGTAAACAATACATGGAACTTTGCATGTTCTTAACATGTGGCCATGATGGCCTGATCGGTAGGGCGTTGGACTCGCAACTGCAGGGTCGCGGGTTCGATGCAGTCGGTAGGAGATCCTCCGTGTACGCTAATGGTGACAGGTTCACGTTTAATCAGTCGTGATTACGAAGACCTCCAAGTTTCCATTCCATATCGATATCTCCGAGGGTGCTGGATCAGGGACTGCCCGGTTCATGGTCTGGATCAAGAAACTAAACTGTCTTCAGAGTCCCATCCGAACAATTAAATCATGTGTAAGCGGTAGGTAGGGGGACCCTGGATTGTAGGCGTAAGCGGTAGGTACGGGGCACCCTGGAGTGTAGGCTAGTGTTATTTAATCTTTTGACTACGGAGGTAACGCTGATTTTCATTTACAACTTTATTCATTTAAAAAACATATTCCTAGCTTTATATCCTCGAAATAAAAATCTACTAAACTTAGTATGAACTAATATTTGGCACTATAGTATGTTCCAATCTAAGTTGGCACTGAAGGGAAAGGTACGAGATGTGCTACTCCGCGATGAGAAGTAGTTCTAGTAAATTTGGAAGTTTAAACGGGTGTAAATTCATAAATGATGTGAAAAAAATAGAGAATGTATGTGGTTGAGACATATAGTTGAAGTTTTTGTGTGTTAAATATGCTTAATTTGTAAGAATTTGATTACAAAAGGAAAATCAAAGCGCTGTAACTCGACTTCTGTCTTGGCGAAGACTTGAGTTTTCAAGGTTAACCTTGGGGGGGGGGGGGCGGGTTTCCTGTGGACCGACAAACCCCCCAGAACTCGTTTCTCCCCACTTCGCATCGCCCAAGGAAAAACATCTGATTGTCATTATGACTCTTGAAAGAACTCTCCACATTGTGGTCAAAGCATTTCCGCCTGGTCTGTTTTCTCATTTATGTTTTCCATGGTTATTTCCAAGCAGTTGAATACATTTTTAAAAACAGTTTTCGTGAGTAAGAAATAAACTAGTATGTTGTGGCCATCACGAAACTTTCTTCTATATTTTTCTTTTTTTTTCTGATCCCTCCCCATGCTTGACGAGGAAGCAATATTCCCAATAAAAACGAAATTGCACATGCAAAAACTTGACCACCATCCCAATGTCTGAATTATTGCAAAAGCAAAGCAAAGAGCGAAAATTGAAAGTTATTTTAAAAGCCTTGCTTTAATTAATTACAAATATTTTATTTGTTAACAAACATAAGATGGCAACAGTTAAAAATTTTAAATCATTGAGATAATATTTCCGATCATTTCCATACAATTAAAATCACGAGAAATACGCAGACGACAATCTATTACGATTTATCTTTCTTATTGTTGCATTAATAAAACTATTTTTATTCGCTAAAAAATAATGATAATAAAAATAAATCAGCACCTCTTGGCGCGATTGGCGCCAAAATTGAACCAAAGCCTGTTTACATATGGATTCACATATATTCCAAATTTCAACCAGAACGTAGCATTACTTCTTGAGATAGGGCACTCACAATGGAAAAAAAGAACGGGCGTTTGCGCTACCCCCCTTTTTAGCTGTTGACACCAAAACAAAATCAGCTCTTATACCTACTAAGGGCTACTTGCCGATAAATTTTTCTTTCATTCCGTTCATTATTTCTTGAGATACAGCAGTCACAATTGACGACAAAAAACGTTCTATAGCTCAACCCCCGTTTGAGTTATTGACACCAAAATTGAATCAGCACCTGTTCCTGTTAATGGCAACATATGGACCAAATTTTGTTTGATTCCGCCAGTTACTTCCTGAGGAATAGCAATCACGCGTAACTCAAAAAACGTCCCATTGCTCCACCCCCCTTGGAGGAATTCGCGCCAAAAACCAATGGGCACAAGTTCACATAGGGGCACATATGTGTACCAAGTTTCGTTCGATTTCATGCGGTAGTTTTTGCTGTAGAGCGGCCACAAAAAACTGGTCACACACAGACGTGACACACATACACACACACACACACACATACACACACACATACAGACAGACAGACATTTTCCAAAAATAGTCGAAATGGACTCAGCACACCTCAAAACGTTCGAATCCGTCAAAATTCGAAATTCGAAAATTTGCACGAATCCAATACTTTCTCCTATATATTAGATATAGAAGAAAGTAAAAATGAAATGAAAATATTAGTTTTTACTTTCTTCTATATCTAATATATAGAAGAAAGTATTGGATTCGTGCAAATTTTCGAATTTCGAATTTTGACGGATTCGAACGTTTTGAGGTGTGCTGAGTCCATTTCGACCATTTTTGGAAAATGTCTGTCTGTCTGTATGTGTGTGTGTATGTGTGTCACGTCTGTGTGTGACCAGTTTTTTGTGGCCGCTCTACAACAAAAACTACCGCATGAAATCGAACGAAATTTGGTACACATATGTGCCCCTATGTGAACTTGTGCCCATTAGTTTTTGGCGCTAATTCCTCCAAGGGGGGTGGAGCAATGGGACGTTTTTCGAGTTACGCGTGCTTGCTATTACTCAGGAAGTAACTGGCGGAATCAAACAAAATTTGGTCCATATGTTGGTATTAACAGGAACAGGTGCTGATTCAATTTTGGTGTCAATAACTCAAACGGGGGTTGAGCTATAGAACGTTTTTTGTCGTCAATTGTGACTGCTGTATCTCAAGAAATAATGAACGGAATGAAAGAAAAATTTATCGGCAAGTAGCCCTTAGTGGGTATAAGAACTGATTTTATTTTTGTGTCAACAGCTAAAAAGGGGGTAGCGCAATCACCCGTTCTTTTTTTCCATTTTGAGTGTCCTATCTCAAGAAGTAATGCTACGTTCTGGATGAAATTTGGAATAAATGTGAATCTATTTGTAAATAGGCGTTGTTTCAATTTTGGCGCCAATCGCTCCATGGGGGTCTGATTTTTTTTTGTGTTAATAAAAATAGCTTTATAAATGCAACAATAAGAAAGATAAATTACAATATTCTCGTCTGCTTATTTCACGTGATTTTAATTTTCGGGAGATAATCGGAAATGTTATCGCAATGATTTAAAATTAATAACTGTTGCCATTTTATGTTTGTTAACAAATAAAACATCTAATTAATTCAAGCAAGGCTTTTAAAATAACTTTCAAGTCGTTCTTTGCTTTGCTTTTGCGGGAATTCAGGAATTCGGACGGTCGTCAAGTTTTTTTTTTTTTTTTTTTTTTGCTGGGAATATTGCATTCTTTTCAAGCATAGGGATTGATCAGAATTCACAAGAAAGATATAGAAGAAAGTTTCGTGATGGCCACAACATACTAGTTAATTATTTACTTGCTGAAATTACAAATACATTGGGATTTTTTTCCCTTTGAATTTGAAATTTATTTACTTGGTAGTTTTAAATAGCTTTCGTTTCTTACATAATGAGCTCAAACTTCAAGAAAATTATTGTGAAAAAATGAAAGGAACCCGAATTTTGTTTGAATGTAACGAATACGTGTTGTGTACAAATCCATGCTACGGCAAAAGTCTTTTTTACTTTCTTCTATATGTAATATATAGAAGAAAGTATTGGATTCGTGCAAATTTTCGAATTTCGAATTTTGACGGATTCGAACGTTTTAAGGTGTGCTGAGTCCATTTCGGCTATTTTTGGAAAATGTCTGTCTGTCTGTGTGTGTGTATGTATGTGTGTGTGTATGTGTGTGTGTGTGTGTATGTGTGTGTGTCACGTCTGTGTGTGACCAGTTTTTTGTGGCCGCTCTACAGCAAAAACTACCGCATGAAATCGAACGAAATTTGGTACACATATGTGCCGCTATGTGAACTTGTGCCCATTGGTTTTTGGCGCGAATCTCTCCAAGGGGGGTGGAGCAATGGGATGTTTTTTGAGTTACGCGTGCTTGCTATTCCTCAGGAAGTAACTGGCGGAATCAAACAAAATTTGGTCCACATGTTGCCATTAACAGGAACAGGTGTTAATTCAATTTTGGTGTCAATAACTCAAACGGGGGTTGAACTATAGAACGTTTTTTGTCGTGAATTGTGACTGCTGTATCTCAAGAAATAATGAACGGAATGAAAGAAAAATTTATCGGCAAGTAGCCCTTAGTGGGTATAAGAGCTGATTTTATTTTGGTGTCAACAGCTAAAAAGGGGGGTAGCGCAATCACCCGTTCTTTTTTTCCATTGTGAGTGCCCTATCTCAAGAAGTAATGCTACTTTCTGGTTGAAATTTGGAATATATGTGAATCCATATGTAAACAGGCTTTGGTTCAATTTGGACGCCAATCGCTCCAAGAGGTGTTGATTTTTTTTTATTTTTTTTTTGCGAATAAAAATAGCTTTATTAATGCAACAATAAGAAAGATAAATCGTAATAGATTGTCGTCTGCGTATTTCTCGTGATTTTAATTGTATGGAAATGATCGGAAATATTATCTCAATGATTTAAAATTTTTAACTGTTGCCATCTTATGTTTGTTAATAAATAAAATATTTGTAATTAATTTAAGCAAGGCTTTTAAACTAACTTTCATTTTTCGCTCTTTGCTTTGCTTTTGCAATAATTCAGACATTGGGATGGTCGTCAAGTTTTTTCATTTGAAATTTTGTTTTTGTTGGGAATATTGCTTCCTCATCAAGCATGGGGAGGGATCAGAAAAAAAAAAAGAAAAATATGGAAGAAAGTTTCGTGATGGCCACAACATACTAGTTTTTCTTTTGGATCGTTTGAAAAGTTTATGGAGGAAAAAAATAATAATAATGCTATCACGTATGTACAGATACACTATTACAAATTTATACCGATGAACTGCTGGATGAAGAAGTTTTACTTTTTCATTTTAAATTTGAAACATACACATCTCCCTCGAAATACGAAATTAATTCGTTCCACCCCCTCCAGGTTTAGAACCCCTGCCTTAAATTAATTTTTTATAGGAAGTAAATTTACTCACTCCCAAAATATACCTATAAAGTAGGCTACATTAACTACGCTAAGGTAAGTAAAATAATTTTTAATAAATTGAGTTTCGTGGTTAATCAGATACTTTTACAGTCACTTTTACACAAGTTGAGAGTCATAACTTTTCTATTTGCGTAAACCTCGATGCATTTTCGTTTATTATTTTTAACTTTTTTCATAAATAAGTTGAGCTTAAAATCGACCTTTTTTTGAAAAATTCAAAATTAATATCTTCTCTAAGCTCCGGAATGCAGTAATAGCTAATTGTTTCCATGAAGTTTCTAAGTTTTTTATATGAATAGAATTTTTTTAAAAAGGGCAATCTTTTTTTTCTTTTTTTTTTTTTCCAAAACTGGTTATTTAATCTTTGATCTTTACCGTTATTACTAGAGTGTATAAAAGGAAAACGCCTATACAGGGTTGAAGTATATTATTTTAGATAATAAAACAACGTTGAGTTACACAAATTTGCCGAGAATTGCAGACACGTGTTTCGGGGTTTCAAGAACACCCAGTTTTAATGCAGAAAAGTGAGCACAGTTTTTTTTCCGATGAAAAAGGGGCTCTTTGAAACCTCAAAACGGGTGTCTGTACTTCTCTTTTGAACGATTTAACATTGTTACATTTTCTTTTATTTTTCTGCACAAAGGTACTTTTTTGATTTATATACATATGTATAAAAAGACACAATTGCACCTTTCCCAAATTCCGAAGAAATGGTTGGCATTGGCACAGTTGGATTTTTAAATCAGTGGGGATTATGGAAAATAATCTATAAATATTAAGTGTTCCTTTTTTGTTGCAAAGATTTAAACGAACTTAGGACGCATTTCTCAACTCCAGAGAGCAAATCGAGTGTATGCGAAAAATTAAAGAGAAGTTATTCAAAACAGAAATAAAGAATGTGGGGGGTAACAAAGGTTGCAGATTATTTCAAATATGCAATCAATTTTGTCCCGAAAGCTAAGTTTTATTTTTAAATATTCAATTTCAGTTTAATTTAGGCATTTTTTCTGAAAGCACAAGTTGTAAAGAAGCTGTAGATTTATGTATACATAAGATATGGATAAGAGGAGGTACATATGGAATACCATTTCCATGTCAAAGGCAGAGTAAAAGATCCACTTCTTAACAAACTAATAAAATTGCAGGCAAGGATTGAAGATTTACATTTCTTTTTTCGCTAAAGGCTTGTTGATGAACTTTAATCTGCAGTAGAAAAACCAAGATGCGCTTTGGAGAACATGCCTGATAGTTTTTCATTTGTTATACTTCTGAAAAGAACGCGGTTCTTTTCGATGCCTTTGGTACCTATTATTACCGTGGGTAAATGTTTACAGCTGTGTGTTAACGTTCTCCTTACATATATAAACTTCGGTCGTCTTATCTTTTTTTTTTTGAAATAGATGATATATATATATATTGGATGGCCAATATTTTGACGAGAAGGAACATGCTTTTTATCAGCGAACGAAGAAATCACCAGAGACAAAGTATGCGTCTTTCAGAGCATATTCTCTTCTTTTAATTATTACTTTTTTTTTGTTTTCCTGGTAATTTTTTAATTATTCAGGATTATTTGTTAATTACTTTGAGACCGATAGCTCTCCGCCGCTGTAAAATGAAATCCCATTCGCAGCCTTGCATTTGTGATAAAAATATGATGAAATATATTTGAGACAAATCTAATTTCTTTGAAAACTTCAAGGATAGTTGTTTCGTTTCTGGTATTTTAAATTATTTTTTTCCCTCGCCAAATTCGGCAAGTCGCGCCGCTGACTGGCACGCGCCCTACGCACAGTAACCTCGTTTCCTTAGCAACGGCTGCAATTCGGCTCGCCTAGCTTTCCCTTCAGTGCCAACTTAACGTGAAACAAAGTATAGGGTGAAAAAATCAGACGTGCGAGTCAGCCGAACAAGGAGCCCCTAGTGTTTAGATTCCAAGCACACTTGGTATTCATTTTATCGACCCATAGAAGAAATGAAAGGCCCAGTTGACCGTGCCCATCCTTGGCATCGAACCCGGGTCTGCGGCGTAGCGAAAAGAGCATGGGCCTCTTATTCAAGTCATCCTAGTTTATTCCTTAAAGTAATACAAAAAACTGAAACTTGGTCAAAAGAAATCATTTAAAGGAGTTAGGATACCTGAGCACAAATGCATTAAACTTCATCAATGTATATTTTCCGTTTTAATCCATACCTCTGTTTCCTCTTATTCCTCATTAGAAATAATTTGGATTTTGTATGATAATAACGCAACCTCTCCTGCCCTTCCGTTTTCATTGTTTTTTCGTCAGCCGTTTTATTTTACAGACTTTTAAAACCTATTGTTCGAGATTAACTTAGCTATTAAATTAACCCCATTTAGCTATTAGTTTTACTTTATAGCTAAAATAAAAATATAATGGTTGAGTAACTTGATAAAACTAATTTTGACAATCGCCACCCCCTATTTTTAGAAAGAAAAGTTATTACATCTTAACCCTATGTCTTGGAACGCCAAATTTATATTTTTTATAACATCTTTAAAAATCTTTACTAATAATAAAGCTTAAAGTCTCTCTGTCTGGATATCAGGATCTCTGTCTGGATCTCTGTGACGCGCACAGCGCCTTAACAGTTCGGCCGATTTTTATGAAATTTGACACAAAATTAGTACGTAGCAAGAGGGTGTGCACCTCGCAGCGATTTTTCGAAAATCCGATTTTGTTCTTTTTCTATTCTAATTTTAAGAAAATTTTTCCGAACAAATTATCACAACACGGAGGATTAAATTACCAAATTATCATAACAAGGAACTGTAACAGGCAAATTAAAATAGCAAACTTGCGAGAAATTCATCATCAATTATTTGTAAATATACAGGCAAACCAAATGACCTTTTAACTTTTTACTACGGGCAAAGCCGTGAGGGTACCACTAGTTAATAATAATATTAACAAGAAATATCCAATTTTTAGTCCAAATAAACAGATTTTTATTGGATGTCTTTACATGCAAAAGCTCACAACTTTGCATTGAAAAAGAGGTTTCTGGAAACCCCGAAACACGTGTATTCAACAATCTATTTATTTGTGCTGATAAAAGTTAGATATTTCCAATTATTTCTAGGCGCAAAAGTATTTAATTATTTCTTGATAATAATAGTCGTACTTTTTTTTTTTTTCATTGTTTTTTCGTTTACCGTTTCATTTCACAAAAACTCAAAACTTATATTTCTCCACATAATGCTTCACTTAAATAGCTAAAATAAAACATATTTTGGAAAATAACTTGATAAACTAATTTTGATAATCCCTCTCTCCCTCTCATTTTAATGAATAAAATAATCACATCTTCTAGAACGTCATAAAAATCTTAAAAAACTAATAATAATATTCTTAATTTATTTTAATTAAATATGAAATAAAACCGTATTTACTTTTAAAAAAATGAACTCCCTTTCTGTTTTATAACAATAACAAAAAGAAAATAAAGATAAAAAGCGAAAAATAAATAAATAAATAAATTAAGATCGAGAAGCCAAAAGAAAGAAATTATCAACGCGAAAATCAAACTAGCAAAAGAAAAGACATGACGTCAGAAGGTTACGTAGCTCCACCCATTCTTGTGACGTCAGAGGTAGACCGTTGCAGATTTATCCGAACGTATCGTAGCAACCGTTATTACTATTTTTGTTTCCTTATCTGATTTTTGCTTTTTATACATTTCTCGTATCTTACGTTTTCCATTATTTTATGTTTTTGGATTTGAATTGACGTTTTCTCACATTTTATGTATTTTATGTTTGATTCAGGCCTCTGAGAAACGTGAAATCGGGGTTTCTCTGTAGTTCAAATTCATTTCTGTTTTTAGTGAAAAATATAAATTAAATCAGTCGTATGCCACACGCAAGGTTTATTTATTCGCAACTCCAACGAACTATAGGGGGCACTGAAGTCACTGTCCTAATGGCGGACTTAAAAACTAAAACAAACGCACATGGTAACGAAGAAAATGCTAAAAGTGTTGTGATTTTTGTTCGTACGTATGATTTTTTCGCTTTATTCTTTTTAAATTAATTTTCAAAGTCTAGTGGATATTCTGGCCTACGTAGAAAGAAATGAGAATTCAAGAAGCATTACTAAACGTCAAAGATTAATGCAAACTACGTAGTTCGTAGTTCTAAGCAGCTATTTCCCCGATGTTGAATTCGATATTTATCGATTCTTGATAAAACTAAATAATAATTGTGGCCTGACAAGAATAACAATTAATGCTAGAAAATTCAATATGACATTACAAATTGTTATCGAAAGAAAATGATACTTTTTTGCCTTGCTTGGTTAGCGCTTATTGTTTTCCATTTATTGCTGAGTTATTTCTCTCGAATTCCCGAATCGGTTAATTTAAAAATTTTCTGTTTCGATTTTTCTAATTTCTGAGTTACGATTTAATTGTGTCATGTTATGCAAATCATCAACAAAATTCTCACGGATATATGGTGGTAGTTTTCTTTTCAGTTGATTGACCATTATTTCTTTTCACTTATCGAATTCTGTAATCTTACTACCATTTTATTCCACTCATGATAAAAATTAAAAATGGTTTAACTAAAAACGCGAAATCTCGCCAAGGCTACTTTGCTCGCACTATACTAAAACTGAAACCCTAAACAAATTTGGCGAAACCTTTCAGCTGAGAATAAAAGGAATAAGGTAAATTCTTTCTCGGTTATTCATTTTGTTCTACGATAATATATTCAAGAAAATATTTTGCATACTGTCCATTCCAACTAAATGCTGCTGTAAAATATGGTAAGTTTAATTAATTTAAGATTGAAAACCCCCCCCTATTCTTACAAATTCATACAAAACAATAAAATGTTTTACCTTGTATAACGTTATCCAAGTTTGTTAATCCAGAATTTTCGCTTTCACCAATTATTAAGGAAATAATGAAAACTAACATTATTTTGAGAAGCTCGGGAATACTACTAAGGGACGAATTAATTTCTGTAGCTGAAAGCAAACTAAGACACATCGATTGCGTTAATAAATACTCAGAACAAACTGCCTGTGTTTACGTCAACAGACACACGTGGAACGCAACGTGGCAATGTTTTAGTTTCATTTGCAGTTTTGTAAATCACCGCAAGGTAGCGTATTCGAGCGCAGGAGTTCCGAATTGCAGTTGATACATTCGAACAATATTTTCTGGCAATGTTGACAAACTAAGAACAGCTTTATACTAGAATGATTTCGAAAAAAAAAATCAGAAACTTCAAACGTTTAATGATTTTCTAATTTCATTGTTTTATGAACAGAATGGTTATTTAACTTTTATATAGAATTCTATATGAGTTTTAAAAATTTCTTTCTCATATGTATCTTCTTTAAAGCCAAACGGTTCCGAAAATTGTTATTTTCCGGTTACTACTGCATTGCATGTAGAATAATGCGCCGCATTAAGCCATAACAACGTAAATCTGTTTTTAAAAAAATCCTCTGTATTTATTTATGAATGTTTCAAAAGCCCCAACTTTCGGAAACAAACGTTTTTAGGCTCTCATGCAAAGTAGTGAAACTGTGACATACGTTAGTCTGGAGCATGTCGAATTTGATGAGCAATTTCTTTGATAAAAAAAGCAATTTACCCCCGTCATACCGTTATGAGTTATTTTCTAACTTACTAAATTTGTATTCGTAAATAGCGAAGATCAAACAAAAACATCTGCCGCGACTGCAGTCGCAGGTGGTCGCAGTTAAAACGTTGTTTATTTACAGGAAGGATTAAACTATTGATATATGTAAATTTTAGCCCACCGGAAGCCGCCGATAAAAATATATTCCACAATACTTTTCATTATATTTTTAAGAAAATAATGTTTTTTTATTTTAAATAATTTTCAATGTTGATGATTTTTTAATTTTTATCTACGATGTAATATGCATCCTATAAGTGTAAAAAACCAATCAGAAATGAATTTTATAAAATTTTAGTCCTCCATATTGAACGAATGAATTAAAACTGAATCATAAGTCGTACGTCCGAAAAAAGTAAAAACATAATTATTCAACAATCTCTGCTCTTTTTTTGTAAAAACGATTTTTTTTTTCAAAAAACTCTTGTGGAGTAAGTTACTACAACTCAAGGGCTAAGTAATTATGGCATGAAATATTTTTTATATTAAAAATGGCTATTTTTTCCGCCCTTGAACCACTGTGTGACGCCTCCTTACAAGTAAAATACTGCCTTGGGCAATTGAACAGCAGTACTTGTTTTTCATTTATTTTTTGCCATCTATTTTACTTTCGCTTAATTGTACAAGATTGCTTATTTGGTTCTTGCTGAAAAAAAAGCACGGAAAAAACGTCAAATTCTGACATTTCACTTGTATTTGAGACGAATCGAAAACTAATTTAAAAGAATTTTGCTAAAGAAAAGATCGGCGACTTGAATTAAAACAGTGGGTCGCGACTTTTACCCAGGCCGCTAGCTAGAAGTTCAAAATGAATTAATTAGATCCTACAAAATGTAAGTTTTCCTATGAAATTAATTCCGATATAGAAAATTAATGGCTTTCTACTCTGTTTAAAAGATGTTTTTCCTCGTCTAATCAAGTTTATGTACATGTATGGCAATGTAAAATTTAAATCAAATAATTACTGCTTCTATTTATATTTTTAAAAATTGTAAAAATTTAAATCCTTCAACTTTTTCCATCCTTTCTCACAGCGAATATTCGTAAAGACGGTTTAAAAAAGAAAATATTGAAGGAAATGATAATTCTAAGTAATATTCCGTGTTCAAATGAGCTAATCTTCAAATGGTGTGTGTATGCTTTATTTATTTAATAAAAAGTAGCGACTACATTTCAAAAGTAGCTGGTAGTCGCTTCATTAAAAAATAGTTGTGGTTGTAGTTAACTACATTTTTAATAAGTTGATTGTAGTTGTACTTCGCTACAAAAAAAAATGTAGTTTTTCCTACGACTGGACGTGACATTAATTCTATTTTAAAATTTGGACTCTGTTCTTAGACTAGGGTCCGGTGGGGTGGAATGGGTATAAAAATACATGTACATTTTTAAAATGATTACCAAACTATTCAAATCTGATATCAAAGAATTAAAAAATCATAATCGAGTTTTTACATTTCAACAATACAGTCGAGTCCCGACTTACGCGAGGGATACGTTCTAAGACTCCTTGCGCAAGTCGAAATTTCGCGTTGTGGAAAAATTTCGGTATAGATTTTTTTTAGAAGCATACCAAGTTCTTTTAGACACTTATAAGCACCCCTCAAAACTGCTTTAAAGCATACCTCAACTGTAAATTAGTTTCTTACTTAAAGAACTGAACTTTTACTGTATTTGAAAGAAAAAAGCTGTTTTATTCAACATGAAATACTTTAAGGTGCACAAAATGAATGATCAGACTTAAATAAAACACGGTATGTACAGTGTAGAAATAAAATGCTGCAATGCAACAGTACTGCATAGCGGGTTAGTAATAATATTTATTAGTAAAAATGAAGATGATGATGATGACTTATGCTCCATGATCAGATCGTTATCTAATACATTTTTAAAAAAAATAAGGCAAAGCAGCCGTATTTAAAACATTTCCATTTATGACAACAGTCCATCTTCCTATTATCTTTAAGGGGTCTAAGGTCTCTTCAAAATTTTCTATTTTCTGGAAAAAAATATATGTTATGCATAATTTAATTCTGAACAATTTGATATCGTATTTATTACCATACGCAAAAAAACTTTTCAAGAGTTCGTGAAAATGCGTAAACTTTCCCCATAGAGATTTATGTTTACAGCAGTTGTTTAAGCCTCTTTTTCTCAAGTGCCGGTTTCTCGTTTTGCGCGCATAATATCTTCGAAAGTTTCTTATGCATTTCCGTAAAACTTTTCATGCGTGTTTGTCTGGCTTATTTTTATGATCTGAACCTAAATTTTAACTAAAAATAAAAGTTAATATTAAAAAAATAAATATTTTCCCCCAAAATTTTGACATTAACTTATAAAATTTCAAAAAAGAATTATTTTAAAAAAAACAAATAAATTTAGGTTCATATCATAAAAGTAAATCGGAAAAGCATGCACAAAAAGTTTTACGGAAATAGAAATTTTTTGAGATATCATGCGCGCAAAATGAGAAACCCGAGAAAACGCAACTTGAGAAAAAGAGGCTTAAACAGCTGCTCTTAACATCTCTATGGGGAAAGTATACGCATTTTCACGATAACTTGAAAAGTTTTTTGCGTATGGTAATAAATAAGGTATCAAATTGTTCAGAATTAAGTTATGCATAACATATTTTTCCAGATAATTGAAAATTTTGAAGGTTAAGAGACCTTAAACCACAATACAAGAGCAGTTCCCATTTTCATAATATTGACTTTGCTTAGGCATTACTCTTGCAAGCTTCAATATTGAAACCAAGATTCTTTTTGAAGGACATCTTTTTGTTTCGACTTTTTAATTGTACGTATGGTAGATTCACCGATATTTGTGTCGTGCTACCTTTGACGATTGGTAGTTGTTCAAACATATCGAGAACCTTAACTTTTTTTTTCTGTCATAAACTTTGTTTTTCCTCCCATCTTTACTAACTTTAGATAAAACAGCGCACTTGGATTCCATTATATTTCATCAACTTTAATATTTAGAATGAAAAAAAATAAATGAAAGATACTGAGTAGTTATTTGATGCACTAACAGAACGATGTGTAGACACTAGTTTGGTGTGGGAACTTTCGCTGTCAGTGATGATAAAAGTATGTAATAATATTCAAAGAAATCGGTATTTAGTAGCCAATAACGAAGCAGATACTTTCTTCAAAAATATTTCGTGCTGTGGACGAAGAATTCGCGTTGGCTATAAATTCGAAAAATTCGCGCTATAGCCGATTTCGCGTAAGTTGAATCGCGTTGTAACGAGAGTAGATTGTACACTTCACATATCCATAGTTATTGTTATGAAATGATTTTATTAATTAGTGAAAAAGCTATTATTTCAAAGTCCGTTTTTATACCCATTCCGCACCATGGGGTGGCGTAAAACGGGTAGTATTGTTTTAAATTAAATTTCAGAGTGAAATCATGAATTTATTTTTTCAAAAATATATTAATATAAGGGCAAAAATCTATTGAACAATGTAGTCTGTAATTTTCACTGCAATTAAAGTATAATGTCCACGATTGTTGAGGATTGGGTGACTTGGGTTGATGATCTGTTCTTCAATCTCCATTTTCGCATTATTGGGGAAGGTGAAAATTTTCCCATCAAAGACTTCTTAAGAATTTTTACAACATAAGTACAAGTATATAAAGATTCTAGAACTTGAGCAATGAAATACCTTTTAAACTGTATTCAACCAGCACCCAATCTCCTGCAGATATTGTACTTTAACATAAGCTTAGTGGAATGGGAGTTTGATCAGACTGGTTTTCAATTTATTTAGTCGGCTCTGGCGTTGTCTATTGGTTGCATGGTATGAATCGTATTAGGCGGTAGGCAAATGACAATTTCACTATCGATAGCATGCTTTACAGTTTCATAGGTCAGCTGGCTTGAATGTCTTTTCAGATGCCTTGCGAAAAGTTTGAACCATTCTTTGAAGATTGTGTCTTCGACCCAACCAGATTTAGTGCAACCATTAGCAACTCCACAACATAAGGATTTCAGAATAAAAAAACTTTTGATAAAATAAACAACTTTCTTCAGAGAATATCTTTTAATGAGAAATTTAATGAAACTTTTATCGAGAAATTGCAAAAAGCATGCCCACTTATGTGAATACATCATTTTTTCAAAAGCAGAGGTGGCGGGTTATTGTCCCTTCCTAACCCTCCTAAATGACGAGACTGAATACTTTTCTTTTTTATTTTCGCTACATTTTACATAAGACAAAATATATCTAAAATCTCCTTTCACAAAGGGAGATAAAAGTTAAGACGTATAGCTTGACTAGATCAATCTGATCTTCAACCAGTTTTTCCATCATTGAACTTCTCCAGTTTAATTCTTATTAACCAAGAAGGATAAGATATAATGCAGAAATATACACGCTAACTCTAATTTTATTTACTTTTAATTATTATTAAGGTATTATTTTACACAAGAAATTAATTTGCCATTAAAGTATCGGTTGGAGCTCTCATTGTATATGTACACTTTTTATACAGAACACTAACTTCACTTTTTAAAATCGAATCTTTTGTCGTAAAACCACACCTGAAACCGAACTTACGACGAGAGAAACAAGTAAAACAAGAAATAAGTAAAACAAAGTACAACGTGTTTATTATAATATTCAGTGTAAAAAAAGTTTCGGAAAAAGGAATTGGTGAACTTATAAATCATCGTGGGTTACGGCTACTCTGTCCTCTTCTGAAGCAGTCGCCGGAGTAGTGCTGCTAGTCGAGCCTTCTGCTTGCGTTCGGCCAGATTCTTCTTCAGTCGCTAGCAACGATAGCACTCTTGCAAAGGGGTCTTCAGTGACGCTGACGCACTTGTAGTAGAAGAAGTATTGAGACTTGTGTTCGCCAAATTGTCTGCACTCTGTGCCCGCTGGACAGTCACAACTAGGAATAGAGGAATAAGCAGTAAATTACAGCTCTTAAACAGAAGTAGTATACATTAGGGTGGTTCAAAAAAAAATTTCAGCTGGAGTCCAGGACGCCCCCTATTTTTACTTCCTTTTACAAAAGAAGGAAGTATTGTATTCGCGAAAAAATTTCACCCAAAAATCGGCCTTAATTTCCATTTTGCTCACCCCCGAATGAATGTCGAGTTTTTTTCATCCCGACCACACGCGGATATATGCCTAGGAACGTACAGACAGCCGAAATATCCATTTTGACATTCCCCGAGTTAATTACAACGAGTTTTCTCGTGGCGTCTGTATGTACGTATGTGTGTATGTATGTCGCATAACTCAAGGACGGAATGTCCTAGAAAGTTGGAGTTTGCTACTTAGACTCCTAGTGGGGTCTAGGGGGTCTTTAGCTCCTTTTTGGGGGGAAATCATTGTTAATTTCGATGTAAACTCAAGTGGTGTTATAATTTGGCGTACACTTGGCGATATATCGCCAGTCTTTTGGTCGCCAAGTTTTTTCGCCAACTTGGCGATTTTTTTTATTTTATTTTTTTTAAATCTCGTTTTAATTTGGCTACTGTTGGTGATATTTATAGAGTAAACTATTGAATCACATTAAAACTGCCAATAATGAGAAAATGACATTAAATTGGAGTAAAAGGAAGTCATGTGATGCACACATCAGCTCGTTTTTTTACACTTACTAGTAGAGTCATGCTGTAAAAGTTTTAGCTTCTTACTCAAATTTTAAGAGGGTGCTCAATGACCCCTCAATTCAACATTAGCCATAGTATGGAAAATGCTACAAGTTTAGAAACATTTAATCACCCCAGCTGCTTTTTGTAAATAATTATTTTATTGCTATGTATAATACTGGGGTATATTATAATATGTAGCATTGTTTTTTCAGTTCAATGTATTTTGTAACCCCCCCTCCCCATACTTATGAAGTTCAGGGGAGGGGGTTAAGCACCTTGTTTCAGTGAAATAGAAAGCTAAAATTCTAGTATATTACTATCCACAAGTCTAAAAACATTGAGGGGTGTCCTGTTATCTAGGAGAAACTTTTTTTTTTTACATGTATTTTTGAACCACCCTAGTATACATGCAAAGCAACATACCGACAGCCCAATTCTAGGGGACCATGCCTCAACCCTCAAATCCAACTACCCGAGATGCAGATCATCGAAGGTTAGACAGTCTAGTTTCGACTTTAGTTCTATACTGCCGTGGGAAGGTAAAGTGCAGTATCTTCAGAAATGAGTTTTCGAGACATTTGAAGAGATTGGTTTTGGATTCCATAGGGGAAGCTGCTGTACCCACGGACAAAATTTACTTTTCAATTTTTGCTGGCCTCTGGGAATGGATAACCGATCGGAAAATTTTTTTGGCAGAATCTACAACGTATTTAATTTGACAATTTTTGTCAGGTGAAAATCAAAACTTTCAACTTCAAAACATTTTTTCTTAAAAGCCATCTTTTTTGTCCGTGGGTACGACACCCCGTTCACCCAGTGGAAGAGTGCCTTTGTACCCATGGGCATATAAAAAATATATAAATAGGACTGAGGAACTCAATTCATTTTCATAGGCCATTTTATATTTGAAATACTTCAAACATTCATTGAAAATAACATTAAATAAGATATCCAACAGAAATTAAACTTTGAAAATTAGTCGAAGGTTTTTTCCCTTTTTTTAATTTTCCTTAATTTTTATCATTGAACTCTTTAAAAAGTTATTACTCTTAAGATATATTAATTATTCATTACATCATTAACTATTTTTAAACAAACAAAATAACTAGGTTCATGATAGTATGGCTCTCTATGTACCTATATAATAACTTCAATTTATATGCAAATTGAAACCTTTAACCAAAATTACCCCCCCCCCCCAAAAAAAAAAATCAACCCATTACAAAAAAACTTAGTTTAGATTAATCCAACATAAATCTAGAAAAGTCTACTTCAAATGAAAATAGTTGGAATTTACGGTCTGTAGATCCTACAACAGGTGGGGGTTACACTTCAACACTATCTTCAAGACCTACTTCAAATTCATCATCATTGTTGAAAGCAAATTTCGGACGTTGATGATAAAGCACCATTTTGAGGTACTTCACATTGTAAGGAGACTCGGTGTGACCCAACGAGACTAAAAACTGAATACACATGATTGTGTGTCCTTGGGTACAAAGGTATGCCATTTTGGATTTGCAAGCCAGTCACATCGACAAGACCACAGTTTTACAACATTAAAAATCAGAAACAAAACCTTCAAATTATAGGGAATCATGATACTTACAACAAAAATGAATAATATAATCTACGACGGACAAAAAAAAAAGAAATTGCTCATGTTTTTTTTTTTACTTGGGTACTACTAAAACCGAAAAAAATGTGATAGAACCTTAACTGTTCGTTTGATGGCGTTGAAACTTCCTGGGGTACTGGAGAGAGTTGTGACACACATGTTGAGCCTCAATAGGGAAGTTTTCGATCTTTCAATTTTATTTTTATATGATAGAGTAACATGTATGAACATCATAGGTGAAAACATTTTTGCGATACAATAATTAGTTTTTTTTTTTAATTTTTAAAGATCAAGCGATTGTGACGTCAAATGGCACAGGAAGTGACGTCATGCGCTCTTCCGCCGTGGGAGAAGCCGAAGGACGTGCTTCGAAGACGAAACGTAAGGCTTACCTCTTCGCATTTAACTCCTCGCGTTTCTGGAACATTAAACCTCTCATCCTCTCTGAAATATTGGAATACCATCATTGATGTTACTTGAGGAAGATTAGATTGTGCTTTAATGAATCCGGCCTCCATAGTGTGGAAAAGGATTATTGAATTTCTAAAAAATAAAAATATCAGCGCGCTCAAAATGTCCGTAGCGAAAACAAGGGATCTTCGGCCGAAGGCTGCCCATGAGTGCCCTGTGACGTAAACTCGCGACGTTTCAGAAGAAAGCACTTTTGCGAGTGGATTTTTAAAAATTCATTAAAAATCAATCACGGTGTTTAAAAATTCGGCGATTGTGAATTTTTTAGTTCTGAGGGTCAATTCCAACAGTCAAAATATGAACATTTAATAGGTTGCAACTTCCCTATTAAGATCTCGCTCGACGATGCCCAGAATTTCCCGACCAACGTCCGTAGGTACAACCGTCCGTGGGTACAGTAGCTTCCTCTACTAATAGGAAAATGCTGAAATTAGACCTTTTTTCAACTCTTTTTCGGCGAAAACCAAATAAGCGAGCTTATACAGTAAAGCTAACTTACAATAGATGACAAAAAGTGAAAGATTTGCGGATACTGCCCTTGAACTGACCACGGCAGTATACATCTGCATGCGTGTTTCCGAACGTTTTGGTTCTTGAACAAGGCACAGATGAAGTGGTTGTGCAAGCTTTGCCTACTGTTTACAAAAAAAGGAAGTTTTGTATTCGCGAAAAAAAATTTCACTCAAAAACCAGCCTTAATTTCCATTTTGCTCTCCCCAGAATGAATGTTGAGCTCTTTTTTCGACCCGACCACACGTGGATACATGCCTAGGAACGTACAGACACCCGAAATATCCATTTTGACGATCCTCGAGTTAATTACAACGAGTTTTCTCGTGACATCCTTATGTACGTGTGTATCTCGCATAACTTAAAAACGGTATGTCCTAGAAAGGTGAAATTTGGTACGTAGACGCCTAGTGGGGTCTAGTTGTGCACCTTCTCTTTTGATTGCATTCGGATGTTCCTAAAGGGATCTTTTACATTTTTTGGGGGGAAATCATTGTTAATTTCAATGCTAACTCAAGTGGTGTTATAATTTGTCAAACACTTGGCAATATATCGCCAAGCTTTTGGCCGCCAAGTTTTGTCGGCAACTTGGCGAAACATTTGGCGATTTTTTTTAATCTTTAAGTCTGGTTTTAATTTGGCCAATGTTGGTGATATTTAAAGAGTTAACCACTGAATCACATTAAAATTGCAATTAATGGGGAAACAAATCTGTTTAAAACGTTTTTTTTTTTTTTTGCTTCGGTTCGCAAGAAACTAGGATTGAAAATTATTTAGTGTTTCCTTGCTTACTCCAAGGCGCTATTATCATTAAATTGGCGTAAAAGGAAGTCATGTAATGTACACATCAGCTCGTTGTGTTTGTAATTATTTTTGCTGCCTTAAAAACTCCTTTCTCTTTTTTTCGTAAAAAAGCTCTATTACCAGTTTTGTATTTTTTCCCTTTGAGTCATTAGAATGCTATAAATGCTTTAAAATATACTATTAATTTAGATATACCGCCTCTCTTTGTATAGTTCTACAGCGCTAAAAAACTCAATGGCAACGTGATCAGAAGTGCTGTACCCTTCAGCATCCATGCTTCTGCACAAATTCGAGCGCGTCCACATGGTACGAGAGCCTCACGCTTTATGTACTATGCCGTCGGGCATTTATACTTGTCGACTGGAAAAACCTAATTTTTGACTATTATCGACTAGATCGTTGCTGGTTACAACGAATAGAAGTATATGCGTATAAAAGAAACATTTAGCAGTAAATCTGAACTGAATAATCAAATCAGAAGCAAAGACCTGGTTGTGTGGTTTTTTGGCAAAAGAGTTTTTATAGGCTATAATGTGCCAAAAAGTAGAAACAAGTGCCACAAAAGAAAATTTGATTATAGAGTAAAAGGGCATAAAACTTCTAGAATTTTTTTTTTAAAGTTATAAAATGAACGATGTTAAAGCTTTGATGTAACTTTAATTTTGACTGTAGATGGTGCAGTTGGGAAACTGATATATATATATATATATATTGCATGTCTGTTTAATTTGGTTTTCTGTTTTGTTTCTTCTAAGTTCTTGTACTTGGTTCATTTAGCCTTATTTTGAACTTTATCTCTTGACATCATATAGTTAACTTTAATTTCGTTAGTATTATTTACAAAAGTTTTAGTTATAGTTGCTTTTAATATTTTAAGTAAAATAAAGTATGTTTTTATGAACTTTTTTGAGTTGTGGACTGAATTGCAAATTTTCTGAAAATAGCACACGTAGTTACGATACAAACGAAGTTTTAAATTTTGAAGCACTCAAAAGAATAGATTAAAAAATAATTTTGAGTAACATAAAAACGTTAGTAACAAAACAAAGACGAGATGAAAACATGGACATAAAGGTCAAACACTGAAGAGAAAAAAAGAATCCCCTGAAGGAAGGGCAACAACTTAGAATAGCCGAGACTTCGAAAATGTAATCATCTTGAGATTCAAAAACAAAAACCTTTTTGGATGCACTAATTTCTTTATTCCTACATGCAAGGGACCGGTAGCCCAGTTATGTCTTCCAGAGCGTTGGTAATTGAGCTAAAGCCCATAGTGAGGACGAAACGGCAGTCTCCGAGCAACTGTTCCGATTCAGTCTTGCACACGATTCTGTTGTGCTAAGCACAAAAGTCGTACCTGTCTTTTTTATCAAAATTGAGTTGCTGTCACCAGGCGGTTCTTGGTCCCGCGTTTAACCTAAGTACAGTATTTAATGGTCATTTGTCAAAGGAACATATTTAAAACGAGCTGCTGTGTGCATCACATGACTTCCTTTTACTTCAAATTAATGTCATTTTCCCATTATTGGCAATTTTAATGTGACTCAATAGTTTACTCTCTAAATTTCACCAACAGTGGCCAAATCAAAACCAGATTTTAAAAAAAAAATCGCCAAATTTGTCGCCAAGCTGGCGACAAAACTTGGCGACCAAAAGACTGGCAATATATCGCCAAGTGTCCGCCAAATCATAACACCACTTGAGTTTACATCGAAATTAACAATGATTTAACCCCAAAAGGGGGCAAAAGATCCCCTTAGGAACATCCGAATGCCACCAAAAGGGAAGGTGCACAACTAGACCCAACTAGAAGTCCACGTACCAAATTTAAACTTTCTAGGACGTACCGTTTTTGAGTTATGCGAGATACATACACACGTACATACAGACGTCACGAGAAAACTTGTTGTAATTAACTCGGGGTTTGTCAAAATGGATATTTCGGGTGTCTGTACGTCAATAGGCATATATCCACGTGTGGTCGAGTCGAAAAAAAAAAACCAAACATTCATTCGGGGGTGAGCAAAACAAATTAAGGCCGATTATCGAGTGAAAATTTTTTCGCGAATACAATACTCCCTTTTTTGTAAAAGGAAGTTAAAAAAACTTTGAAAGCGCTCCATCTGAATCAAATGCATTGAGGAGCAAAATTTTAAACGGGATTTTCTCCTTTTAAGTACAACTGCAGATACGGCTTTTGCGCTTAGCATGGCAGTATAGTTCAAGCTGAGCTATAAGAAAATATAGACTTCCACATCCTGCACCTTATCAGGAAGTTTAGCGTGAGTTTTCGTTTGAAATTTGTTTCTCGTCGTTAACAAATGACGACACTTCACAAGAAAAACTTATTTCGCAAACTCTCGATTAAACCAATCCGTACTTTTTTTCAACCGATTTCGAGGTGAACTCGTCCAAAGCCAGCCAAGCGCCAACAATCTTGAGCTGAACTGTACTTGTTTGCGAATGCCTATAAATAGTTTGTCTATCCCAATAGTGTGATCCTGATAAGTTTGGCAATGACCTAGGCATTGTTTACAGCTTAGGAAGTTCAGTGACACAGGGATTTATTGGCAATGATTCGAGTTAGAATACTCTTTCAAAAGTACTACGAAACAACCCAATTCTACTCAACTCTGTGCCAATTGTCCTTCCCTATTACACCTGAAAATCAAATATCGTCAAGGTCATGACTCAACTTATCAGAGCCACACCACACACGGCCTGAGATTTTCATATGGCAGTAAAAAAACTCAAGTGCTCTGATGTCGGTGGGAAAACATGAAGTATTCGATCAAAAAATTAAAAACATTGCCGCTGTTCGAGGTTGTCACGCGAGTTTGAAAACGCCCATAAATCAGACTTGTTCAACATTAAGATTGTGCAGCGTGCTCACCAGTGGCACGATCAATAGAGTACTCTTCTTTACTAATAATAAAGCTGAATGTCTCTCTGTCCGGAGGATGTCTGGATGTCTGTAGGATATCTGTAGGATGTCTGTGACGCGCATAGCGCCTAAACCGTTCGGCCGATTTTCATGAAATTTGGCACGAAGTTAGTATGTAGCATGGGGGTGTGCACCTCGAAGCGATTTTTCGAAAATTCGATGTGGTTCTTTTTCTATTCCAATTTTAAGAAAAAAAATATCATAATATCGACGAGTAAATTACGAAATTATCATAACGTGGAACCGTAACATGGGCACAAGCCAATTGGCGAGATACGAAATTATCATAACGTGGAACCGTAAGATGGGTACAAGCCAACTGGCGAGAGAATTCACCATACATTATTTGTAAATATACAGGCGAACCAAAAGACCTTTTGATTTTTCTATTACGGGCAAAGCCGTGCGGGTATCACTAGTGTAGAATAAAAAACTTACTATTTGAGAAACTTGCCAATGAGGGCTCCTGACGCGTTGTACCGCTGAAAACCGCAACGGACATGAGGGGAGCAAATTGGGTACTCTGTGTTTTCGTCACCTGGCACAGTTGTCGACTTTCCAATACTAGATTCGGTTGCTGACGTGCCAATGTCCTCAGTTTTAGATTCAGTTGCTGACCCGCCAATGTCCTCTGTACTAGATTCGGTTGCTGACCCGCCAATGTCCTCTGTACTAGATTCGGTTGCTGACTTGCCAATGTCAGCAGTTTTAGATTCGATCGCTGATCCGCCAATGTCCTCTGTACCAGGTTCGGTAACTGACGTGACAATGTCCTCTGTACTGGATTTAATGTCGTTGGCAGGCAAGGATTCTGTTCCAGCAGATTTGAATTCACCTGCACCCTCCTCCCTCTGAAAAAGAAGAGATGTAGTAACAATGTACAAAAATTAAAATTTTCATACATTGCATTGGAGTTGTAAGGAATATTTTTTTAATTCAAAAAAATGAAAGCTTTTGCAGTCTTCTGACTGCGTTTATAATTTACCAGTTCTGAATTTGGAGGACGTCCTGAATCGACAAAGAGTTCCTTACAGCCTCGAAATAAATCCATGAGTGGAACCATTAGTGCGTTTTAACATTGTTAATACTGCATTCATTCATTTATCACATAAAAAGGTGAAATTTCCTACAACAGAAGTTACTCAAATTGATCACAAGACTACTTTTGACTGGGATAACTGTCACCCAGGAAAATTGTACGCCTACAATATTTCAATTCAACGTGACTGAACAGCATTCTTGATATTTTCATAAGAAACTTTTATATAGCAATATTAAGTGATAGTCTAAGTGACATCACTGTTGTAACTCCAATCTAGTAAGATATTTCGTATCTTTTGACTATTGGAGTAAAGATCACGTTGAGAGCACCTATAGCAATAAAATGTGTCAGGGATGCAAGGAACATCTTTTCAAACGCAGGGAAAAGCCATGAAAAGAAGGTTTCGTGTTACGAAAACTGCACCACGAGAAAACATTAAAGGTTTAAAGTATTTTAGGTTTTTAAGCAAACTCCAACTTATTGCTTTACAATTAGTAAATAGTATTATTATACATATAATTCAAATTTAGCAAATACTAAGCACTGCAAGAAATGTCATGTCACGGAATAAAAGAAAAATCAATGCTTTAATGTTGACCGGTTTGCAAGTAGCAGGGTTTTTTGAGACAAATACAGCTACACAGAACTGTGTTTTGAACAGGCGCTACGCAAATTTTATGCAAAACTTCAAACTTAAATACATATAAACAAGGCTGCGGAGTCAAATCCGACTCAAAGAGTCGGAGTAAGTTTTGAGTAAAGGTGTCGGAATCATTAGAAAACATGCCGACTCGAAGCTTCATTTTTTCTTTAATTTTCACTGCCTCTGCTTGAATTTTATTAAAAACCGATTATCAATTGTGGTTTGATTACATGTATAAAGACCGACTAAAAAGAAAATAACCGTCATTTGCAACCATCTGGTTTGATTGTTTCTTTCTGTAATAGCTAACTACGCCATCCCCCTTTTTTTTAACTTTCTTTAACTAAGAGCAACTGTTAGCAACCGGTTTTTTTCGCCTAATATTTTCAAAGTAATTACTCTCAAATTATATTAACAACATACGTTTTATCAATCGGTTATAAAATAGTTTCAATCTTAGTTATAAAATAGTAAAAACAATGTATCCCTAAAGCAAATCTGGTCCCATAGCTCGGGAGGAAACTTCCGAGGGTGTTGAGGAAATTCAAATACAGTCGACTCCCGCTACAACGCGATCCGACTTACGCGAAATGGCTATAACGCGATTTTTTTCCCGGTAAAGAATTTCATTCCTAACGCGAATTCTTCACCCGCAACATGAAAATTTTCCGAAGGGAATCGCGGTTTTTTCGTAAATGGACCTTCATCCCTTTGGCATCGCTGAGGGCGGAAGTTCACACACCGTACTAGTCTGAACATCGCTTATACAAATGACTACTCCTCATTTTCCATTTATTTTTTGTATTCTATATGGGAAAGTTTATGAAATATAGTGACACCTAAGAGCGCTGTTTCATTTAAAGTTTGTGAAGATAGAAGGAAAAAGAGAAAGTTTCAACAACCATAGTGCATTTGTTTTTCTTACTACATAATATACGTACCGTAGTGGTTTATTTTACGTCTTCCTTTCCCATTGATTTTGTGCATCGTAGCAGTTTATGTTAAATAAAACTTTTTAAATACAATAAATAAAAATTCAATTTTTTTTTGTTTAAGAATTAAGAAACAGTAGTGTATAGTTGAGAAATGGTTTTTTAACAGTTTGAGGTGGTGTTTACAAGTGTGTTTAATCGTATGGGTATGTTTATAAAAGTTTTTACTCATACCCTTTTCCACAACGCGAAATTTCAGCTTACGCGAAGGGTCTTGGAACGCATCCCTCGCCGTAAGTCAGGACTCGACTTGCCGCGATAGCGCAAATCCAGAAGATCCGATAAAATATATCTATTTTTTGAATCTAAAGACTATCTATAAACTTGGTTCTCACTAAAAAGCATGAAATAAAATAAGTATATAATTTCCTGGTTACACAACACTCAATAATTGCAGTTAATCCTAAAATCTTCATATTAAGATTAATTCTAAAGTAGTCAATAAAATTAAAAATTGAGCGAAGAAATACAGGTATAGTCAGTAGCGTAACTAACCACAATATCGAGGAGGGTGACCCAAAGTGGGTAGGTCGCCCAAAGCGGGTAGGCCTTCGTATGCCCCCTCTCCCATGGTGTGTCAGCGGCGATGAATACGTATGTCGTTCGTGTTTACCCGAACACCCCCGAGTTATTATCAGTCCCAGCGAAGCGACATGGAGCAACCAGGCTTTAAAAAAATGATACATTAAAAATAAATGATGCATTAAAAATTTTTAAAAAAAGATGAAGTTTTGTAACTTGTTTTGAGATTAGTCGAAGACCATCTTTTTTTTTTATTGTCAATAATATTAACTTATTCTGACACTATCCACCTATAAACTACGATGGTCATTCCGTTTTTTTAATTATTAATTTAAGGTTATAACTATTGAAATAAAAAACGTGCCTTTGGGCAAAGCGGGTATAGGATTTATCATATTTAATTAAAATTCCTTGACTCGTGTGCTGACTTATTTTCTTTTTCAATAGGATAAGTATACCTTTTTAAAGTTATTTTTAGGATAGTAATTAATTAGTCTATTATGTAATTAACTCTTATTTCTTTATGTTTTATGAACAAATGTACTGACTTTAAATTTGATAAGTACAACTGTTTTATATTTTATGTAATGGCAGGTAGCTAGTCAACTATTTGAATCATTTATAACTTCATATTTTATTGGAAAATGTGCCAAACCACGATTAGTTGAGCTTACCCGCTTTGCGCTCAATGGTAGGGCAAAGCCGGTTTTTGACATGTTTGTTAAATTTGATAATAAATATTGAGTTTGAGAAATAATACAAAAATCACTTGTTATTTTGAATTTGAAGATTCCTGCTAAGACCTGGGTTCAAGAACCCAGGTCTTAGCAGCTTTTAGTTTAGAAAGGGATCTTTAGCTGCAGAAATCCGGAGAATTCGTCACAAATGAGAAGAAAAAGAATTAGCAGTATGAATTTAATTATAAAGATAATAGTTGCACAAAAATAGGGGTTTGGAGTGATTTTCTAAAATTCTTCTGAAATTCTAGTTAAAACGGAATTTTAGACTATATGTGGAAGAAAAAAGGTTCAATTCGTCGTAATTTTTTCAAAGTTGAAATTTTAAAAACGCTATTGCAAGACATTTTTCGTAACGTAATTGGCCAGTGACTATTCCACAAATGTTTTTTCATTGGAAGTTCGAAAAACGCAATTTTAGAAGACCTTCGATGAAGTTAAAACAACAAAATTCAGGTTCGGGGGTTATCTCCGGAAATTTTTCGAAATTTAACATCTAAAAATGCAAAGGCCACTTTTGATGACGTTACGTGAAAGAATCAGGCTCAGAACTCTCCACCGGAGTTTTTTGAATTTCCAAATTAGTGATTTTAAACGTTCCCAAGTGATGTTAGGAGGATTGGATTTAAGGTACAAGGACCTTACCCGTAAATTTTTCGAAAGTTTTTTTTTTACACACGTGATTGCGAGTCACCTTTGGGGGGAGGAGTCAGACTCTTCGGAAAATATCTCGATATTAAAGTTTCAAAAACGTAACTTTAGACAATCTTCAATACGTTAACACTCCGTCGGGCGCAATATGTTGTAGAACACGATCGGGCGCATTGAGCCTGGGAAGCACACTATGATCTACTGATCTTTTCTACGCATGTTCACATTTTCTTACGAAAAAATTGTCCACTACAAACACCAAAGAAGAGAAATAAAACAGTTTTTCAAGGTTTTCGAATGTAACAAGTTTATTTGAGAAAATGAATATACATTTTTCCATGAGCTATTGAGGGGCGTGGCTAGCAAAAGAATTCGAGGTGTGCCTAATAGATCAGTTGCGCCCGACGGAGTGTTAACAAAAGGAGGGAGGGGGAAAATTTTTGAAATGGAACTCTTAAAAACGCAATTGTAGGCCACCTTTGATAATGTTACAATAAGGGATTGAATTGTGGACTATGCCACAGAATTTTTGGAATTGAAATTCCAAAAACGCATTTTTAGGCAAATTTAGGTGATATTAAGAAAAGCGCAAGTTTTGCGGAACTTCTTTGTAAATTTTTAGAAATTTAAGTTTTTAAAAATGAGATTGTAAGCATCCTTAAATTGCCTTTGGAACTTCGATTTCAAAAAATTAAGCTGCAAAGTTTCAAATCCTCTCATCTCTTCCCCTAACTTCATCAAAAATGGTCCGCAAATGCGTTTTTTGGATGGGAATAGGGGAAACTTCAAAAATGAGACTTCCGAAAAAGAAATTCATATTGAAGTTCCCAAAACGCAATTTTAAATGATTTTCGGCAATTTTAAAAGGAACGAAAGTTCAGAGGAGAATGGATGGAATTCCTCCCCGGATTTTTTCAAAATCAAAGTTTTAATACCGCAAATATGGAAAGGGATAAGGTTTGTAACTTTGGTCGGGAATTTGTAGAAATCGAAGTTCCAAAAAAGCCATATTAAGCGATTTTTGGACATATTACCCCACTAAAAAGGATCTCAAAAATTTCTCTAGAAAGTGCCGCTTTCTTGAGAAATTCTGCAGAAATCTGAAGATATTTTTAAGATTTTGTTTTGCCTCAAAAATATCTCAAGAATTTTTTGAAACATTTTAGAGTCATTCACAGCTTGCTAAATTTGTCTCAAGAATTTCCACACAAATTTAAAAACAATTTGGCGCTAAAGTAAAATCTGAAAAAAATCTGCAGATACCATTAACATCGAACGAACAACGATTTTTGCGATTTTCTTTTTCGAAATTTTAAAGCTTTTTTTTTTTGAAAATTCATTTTATAAATGTTGTGCGAAGGTAATTTGATGCTCGAGAATTCAGAGGGGGATTCCTCTCATTCCTATAGTGAGGGGAGGATTGTCGATTATCCCCCCCCCCCCACCATTGAAAAAGGTTTTTCTTATTCAAATTCAGTTTTCATCGGATCTAAAGTGATTTTGGCACCAAGGTCCTTTGATCAGGAGGAGCTCATATTGGTGTTTTTGCTCCCTGTAGGGGGTCGACCTCCATGGGGGGGGGGGCCTTATAAAAATTCAGCTTACATCGGATCTTTGCTAAATTTGAACAGAGGTCGTTCAATGCTCAGAAATTTACGAAAGGAGAATCTCGACTGTGGGCGGGGGGGGACCCTTAATGAGGGGGGGCGACCCCCCTCATTGGGCTGTTTTCTTTGTACAATATCTGTTTTCGTCCGATCTTTCACAAATTTGACACAGAAATCCTTTGATCAGTAGGAACACGCATAGGTGGGTTTTCGCCCATATGTGGGGGGCGGGGGGGGGTCGCCCCCATGGAGTTTTTTTTTAATACTAATCCACAGTTTGCATCGGATCATTACTAAATATGAAACAGGCTCTTAATGCTCAGGAGTTTACATGAGGGGTTTTCACCCCTTTGCGCGGGGGGGGGGGATAGACCCTCCAGGGCGTTTCGCCAGAAAGTCTGTGAAACGGGAATGTTTACACTTTTTTTTTTTTTTTTTACAATGACTGAAATTTTGAGATTCTAAAAAAAAGTAAGAAATCCAAAGTCATGTAAAATTAAATATTGAGTCATAAAATAGCTCTTTGGGAAATTTTACACTTTTATTTTTCTTTTATTAAATGTTGATGTCGAATGGAGTTTTTCGATGTTAAAGAAAGTATTGTGAACATAGGTGTCCTTTAGATTTTAAGAATATAATCTGTGATAGTACAATGCTTACTTTTTAAATTAAAATTATACAAATTGAACACATATTTCTACATTTTTATCCATAAAAACAAGATACGATTGACATAAAAGAACCAATCTATAAATGAAATTAACTTTTGATTGCGCAATAACTTTCCTGTCCTACTGCAAAATCTAGAGTCCAGCAAAATCTAAGCAATTCACGACAATGAAAATTAATACAACACTAGTTCATATTCTGATAGTTTGTCCGAAAATGCTGCATTTTTTTTTCTTAATTCGTTGTTGTTGTTTTTTTATTAAATGATTTATGAATCACTTTTTTTCATATTTTTTTTGCTCCAAACTAATCAGTTTCGGGCTTGAAGTGAAGAGAACTTGCTTCCAGCTTTACCGGCGACCGGCGATTTGTTTATCTGCTTGTATGCCTCTTCCATGCTTTTCGCTTCCGCTCATTCAATTTTTTTTCGCTATTATTATAATTTTAAGCTTTATTTTGTCTTTAAACTGCTTTTGCTCATATTAATTGAGCTACAGGTTTTTTTTCTACAGGGTTTTTGTTGTCATGTGATTTCTTTACTATCGTATATCGCCAAATCGCTGGGCTTGTTAACGTAAAACACGTGCTTATAATTGCTAGTTAATTCTTTAGATATTTTAAATTTTCAGCTTCGTTATTTCTTTGTTTTTGTTTAAAGCAAATTGAGTCTTTGATGTCCCTACTGTGCTTTAATTTTCATATTAATGTGAGGAAAAAAAATCACACGTTTGTTCATGTGCAGCTTTTATTGCGTGTTTTGGTAGTTGAAACATTGTTCGTTTTATTTGATATGTTCGGGTTTTTTCTTTTTACTTTTATTATGATTATTTTTATTTATAACGTTATTTGCACGAAATTGAAACTACAGTTGACTGTGAGTAACTTAATGCATAGAAGTAACCTAAAGAAAAACGAATTTCACATAAGACTCAAATATCAAATGTATAGTTAAAAATAAATTGAGCAATGTGCAAGTAGACAAGCATGGAAAGATAGACGCATGTTACTTGACTATATGGTGAAAAATTTAAATGAAAACTTGAATGTAAGTAAAAAATTTCTAATTAATAAGTAACCCGAAATTAAGAACAAAACAGAGAATGAGTGAAAGCGTAGCAAGGCAGACTTATACACTATAGCTGACACATTTATTATCAGGTCAGTCCCCCTTGCCAGAAACCTACCGCATACGTCTTTCATTTTTTTTCAATAAGTATAAAAAATAGCTTAAATTAGAGACGTACTGAGTACTCGGTAACTACTCGGTACTCGACTTACTCAGACAATTTGCCGAGTACTCGGTACTCGGCCAAATTTTGATCAGGTACTCGGCCAATACCGAGTAGTTGTAAAAAATTGAATATTGTTCAAAGCGGATTTTACAATTAATAAAAAAGTGCAAGCATATAATATACTGCAGTCATTTAAAATTCAAATTTACAAGTAAAATTCAAATTTTGAGAATAATGAAGTTTGTTATGCTTCAATGGAGTAAATCTTATATTTTAAAGCCCCAAAGTTGATAAAACTTATTTATTAAAAATGGAGCAAAAAGGTAAGTACAGAAAATATGAAATGTTAATATTATTAAATGGATTTTTGCCACTTCGAAAATTATTTATAAGAAGTATAAAAATACCTTTTCTTAAAAAATGAAACAACGTCAAAAGCACAAATGTGCAGGAACACTGCAAACACGTGTTTTGGCATTACAAGGAATGCTTTTTTTAATTCACAAAATGTGAGCTTACGGATTTAAAGACATCCGACAAATATCCGATTTTTTTTACATTCATTATCTCGCATTTTATGCACTGAAAAAGATGTTCCTTGTAATACAGAAACACGTGTCTCGGTGGCTCGTGGCTTAATTCGGCGGGTGGGCCTGCTGTTATCAGGGGCACCCCGATGGAAGTCATTGTGGCCTCCCAAAATATTCTTTATTTGGCAAATTTGGAGTCCATATAGCTGTTAAGGCCCAGAGTATCCTCTAATTATATTTAAGTACGTGTGATGCCAATTTTTTATCATTTGGTAAAGTTCGGAGTTTCATTTTGTAAATTGACAACTTAACCACTCTCCTCCTAAAAGTTTTAGTTTGGGTTGCCTCTGACAATTGTATAAAAGTTTTCACAAATAAAGGAAAACATAAATTGAAGAGAACTAAGGTGAGTATGCCAAATAATACGGCAATGAAGACCAATGAGACCCCCCCCCCCTCTTTTTCCCATGCAGGATAGCAAAAATTAGATTGTGACTGGGATCATGCAGCAGCATTAACTTTCACTCTAAAATGCTTCGTTTATATCAAATTACGAAACTGGTAACTAATTTTTCTAGAAACACGCAGTTTACTTAATTACCAATATGTTGTTTTTATAAGAAAATTAAAGAAAAGGAAAAAAATGGATTAAATCAAAAGAGAGAGAGAGAGAAAGAGAAATCGATGAGAGAACTTTTCCTTTCCCCGTGGGGTGGGCTCTGAAATTTCTGCCCTTTGCCTCACTGAAACATTGTATAAGCGACACGAGACGAGACACATTCTTCCCACTGCTTTTACTATTGCTATTAGATGAAGATATTTTTCGAAGAGGCAGGAAGGGAGCCGGTCCGTACACATCGTTCGGGGTGACGTCGCTTGCCGTTTTCGTAATGCTCGCAGTTGGTTAAGTTGTGGGCCGTTATTGAAATGGTCTGAAGGATCATTCTTAAAGCGCTGTCGCTAGTCACCAGAAAAAGAACACTTTTTTCTTATATTAGCGATTAGCAGAGTGCTAAAATTTAAAATCAGTTTCATGCCTGATTTTATTTAAAACTGAAACACAAAAAGACATTTTTATATAATCTAACTATGCACAATTTTTCCGAGTGGGCTCGGCCCATAGTGACGAGTCGCCACTGACGTGTCTGCAGTGCTCTTGCATATTTGTGCTTTTAACGTTGTTTCATTTGCTTTAAAAAATTATTTAAGTTTGCCGGACTAGAAGTATAGGTTGATATGCTTTGTTTAAATTCCAACTTGATTAATCCTACCTTGTTGTGAAACTTTTCGAGACTGCCCCAAATTTTTTAATTTGTATTCTCCGCAGGTGCGAATGAAGAAGGAGGAATAGATTGATTTCAGATATTTACCCTTTTATAAATTCGCAAACCTCCGCCTTGTAACATCATGGAAGATCGTCTTAGATAAATTTTTAACTTCCATTCCTCAAAACTTACGTAATAGTGTTCTCTCCCCCTCCCCCCTGTTCCTTACCGTAATGTCTTCAAATTCAGGCCCGAATTAACGTACCTGCCATGTGGGGAAGGGGGGGGGGGGCACGCCTCTAAAACGGCAGTGGCCATTAGTGCCATAGCATATTCTGGTGGACAGTTAGGGGGCCCAAAAGTTACAAATCCAGGCATGATCAAAGGTGTCCTATTCAGTCAACTCTCGATAACACGAAGCCTTACAACTCGAATATTTCTTTATCTCGAGGATTTCACTCAGTCCTAAAATAATTTAGTTTTTTCAATACAAAGTTCTCTTATATCTCGAATAAACTCCTTTTAAGTTGTGTGGAAAGTTCTACGAAAGCTTTGTTTTGTCTAATGCGTTAAATTGCATTTAAAATAAGAAAAAAAACAAGATTTTCTAATCAGCTTGTGTGAGGGGATAATTATTTTATATTAGTGCTCCTAAAATGCACACAGTGCTTATGAAATCATTACACAGGGCCGATCCTAGCAGGTGTGCAGAGTGTGCACCGCACAAGGGCGGCCAAAGCAAGGGGCGGCCGCAGGCCGCATTATATAGTTCTTTTAATCAAGCAAAATTGCCCAAGAATTTCTCCTAAGATAACATAAGTCGAATAAATATGCTGAATTTTAAATGTTCAATTATCAAAGTAAGTGCCAGTTTTCCAACAGCATGGCATATTAAGAAAAATGAAATGTTAGGGCACATTGTGTTGCTTCATTATCCATTAATATCAACTCTTTACACACATGCTTCATTTGGTTGCAAAATTTGTGACAGAACTGGTAATCAGGCATTGTATACAAGGGAGGGGCAATGACGAAAATCCCCCCCCTCCCCCGAAGCATGAAAGGATGCCTTCTAAAGGCCACTAATGCTTCACCCAGCCTCCCAAGCTTTCATTGACCTTAAACAATGAAAACATATTTTAAGTAAAAACGAGCTGATGTGTGCATCACATGACTTCCTTTTACTCCAATTTTGATGTCATTTTCTCATTGACAATTTTAATGTGATTCAATAGTTTAATCTCTAAATCGATACCTATTACTTTCTTCAAAGATAAATTGTACCTAAGGAGTTAACTATAAAAGTTTTCTAACTTTTAACATAAATTCATCCTTTTTTTTTTTTTTGATTAGAACTTGATACAGAAATTTGAAGAATGATTTATTTGGGCGTTAAGTATTAGTCAAAACATGCGAATTACTCTTCTGGGGCGGCACATTAAGTCTTTGCACACGGGCGGCCGATACCTTAGGATCGGCTCTGTCATTACATTCCTAGATTTTGCACAATTGTGGCAAGTACCGTGTGCAGCAGAGTCAAAAAACTTACCCTAATGTTGACTAAACGGTGGCCGAATTTGGAAATGCCAGGAATTCGGGAATGGGGTTTAACAACAGTATTTTCACCCTTCTCAATGTGTTTCTGAGAGTCTGCCAAGTTATCCAGTTCTGAGACTCTACTGTATCTCTTTTACATACGATTGCTTCTACTTTATGCTTAAAAAGGTAAAAATATATTGCTAAAAAATGTTAAAATTTTAATTCTGATTCTACATTCATAATATCTTATTTATGCACTTTTTCAAAGCACGAAAAGAGTTGATTTTCAAAAATTTCACATTAGCCAAGAACTTATTCTTACAGTAAGAAAAGAACTTATTCACATCAAGCATCACGCTGAAAATTCAAAAATATCTGCAGGAATGAAAAACAATATGCAGTTGAAAGATGAAAATAAATGACAATCCCATTAGCTTTTTTTCCAATCATATATCCATGACAGCAAAAATGGAATTGTTTGCATTACTTTACCGTTTTTGAAGATAATGCTTAGTATAGATATTAATTAAATATTATCAGGCAATGCACATATCAGCAAATGTATGTGCGCACAACATGTGCCTCTGTAATATCTATGCATATTCATTACAGGGTCAAGAATGAAAATACACCATTAACACTTACTTGCCTGTTTGGAACATTTAAAAATATTGATAGAAAATGGGAAGCTTGGGTAATTTTTATCTAAAATTATTCATAAGTGTGGAAATGTAGTTTACACAACATTGGGAATGTTTCAAATATTTGTAGGTTTTCCTAAAATTTTGTTGATCAAGTTGGTAAGTTAATTTAATTGTTTATTTTATTCTGATTATTTATTTCATTTGGTTGATTCTGAACTTGATTTTAGTAAATTATTGATAGTCACGCATTTGAAAAAGAAAACTGCTAGCTTTCAAACGAATTAAATCTTAGCATCTTTCTCTGTTCTTAAAATAACATATTTTTAAAAGTAAATTTCAAAAAAAAAAAAAAAAAAATGCAGTAAATAAAACCAGTTTAGCAGGTTCCTTTGTTTTGTAAAATCAGTATTTTTAGTAATTGAGAGATTATTGTGTATTATATCAGATATTTCAAGGAAAAAATAATAAATTTGCTTTCATGAAAATTCCTACCTAATTTTTGTATGATTTGTTGAAAACCAGAAAATGTTCTTGAAATTTATTATTTCTGTTTTTTAGTTACAATAGTAGTTCAGCTCATTACATTTCGCTTTAATTTAATGTCTAACTTTAGTTCATGTGGTTGAAATTTTATTTTTCACAAAACACTAAATTTCGGTATTCTTGTGAAAAATGAATGTTTTTTCTACGAAATTGTAACTCATGAGTCATGGAAAGTTGCAATTAAAGTCATGGATTTCAAAACTCTAAATGTAGCACCTGCACTTGCATGATTTTCAGTGCCTCTGCATGCATAAACACATGTGATTGCCCTACATTATTATTGTTTATCTTGTCTGATCTAAAAATTTGATAAAATTTAGGTTTATAATTAAAGGAAGTATATACCTTTAAATAACCTCTCCCTCCCTGCAATATAGTGCTCTATTTTCGCTAAAATTTGAATGATTAAACATCGCTCTTTGTAGTGACGCTACTGAAATATGTACAGTGGTGTTCCCATAGGGTATACTTCATATATATGCTGTATACTCTCAAACATTGTTTAGACATATAATATCAAATTGCATAAATTTTCATATTATAATATACTATGTATATGATCACGTACACCAATTGTGGATAATGGATTACTGGAAGTATAACCTCAGAAAAATTGATGGTTACATCACTGAATATATATACAGTGGAGCTTCATAACTCGTCACCCCAAGGGAAATTAAAAACATGTTGATTTAAGTGGATGTCAACTTATTGAGGTTCCATAATTTTAATTCCTGAAGAGTTTCTGTATCACTTTTACTTACCAAGGCTGCAGAGTTAGAGACTGACAGATTTTAGGACAAAAGAGTCGGATTCAGGAGTCGAAGGTTTAAAATTTCAAGTGTCAGTTATTTTCTTCCTAAGCCCGCAACTCTGCCACTGCTCGCGGAGTCGTAGTCTAAGGGTATGAAATTTCCTGAGTCAGAACCGGTAATTTTCTCTCCCTACACCACAGCCCTGTCACTTTCTAATGCTTAACATTTACATCATGGAAAATAATTCCAGTATATGAATTTTCTTATTTTGAAAAGTACATAATAAATCCATAATTTTTGAAAAGAGATAATACAGATTCTTGTCAGTCAGGTCTGAATTCACACCCCCGGGGAACATGAAAACATGTCGACTGAAGCGGAAGTCAACTTACTGAGGTTCCATAATTGTAATTCCTAAACAGTTTCTGTATCACTTACCAGGGCTGCGGAGTCAATGACTGACATGTTTTGGGGCAAAGGAGTCAAAGTTTTACAAGAGTCTGAGTCGGTCATTTTCTCCCAAAACCTGCAACTCTGCCATTGCTAGTGGCGTCGTAGTCTAAGGATCTAAAATTCCCAGAGTCGGGGCCGGTCATTTTTTCCCTCTACTCTGAAGCCTTATCACTTACAAATGCTTAACATTCACGTTATGAAAGTTTATTCCGGTAAAAGAATTTTCTAATTTTAAAAAGTACATAATAAATTCGCCATTATTTTCTTTAAAGAGATAAAACAGATTCTTGTCAGCCACGTCTTAAGATAAAGTCCTGCTCACCCTTATTTGAAAAACATGTCACAGTGCCACCTTTCTCTAGAGGACATTTATCTTACCTTAGCCTTTTAGAATTGCATTAACAGCACAGAGTGGTGACAGACTCCCCTGGATAAAAATGGAATTCTCTAAAAGAACTTCCCAAAAAAGATTGACTGACCAAGAAATCACAGCGTAAGGTTCTGAGAAAAGGTCAGTATGAAAGAATGTTGAAAGAAAAAATTGTGGACTAGAATAGCAAGTGGATGTTGACTTATAGGGGTTCCTGCAAATGTGCGTCAAGTTAGAGAGATTTTAGCCCATTGAAATTAGCATTGAGCCAACCATAAGGAAAATGTTGAGCTACCAGGTTAGTCTAGTTATCCGTAAGTCGAGTTTCCAAAGTTTCACTCTTCATGAAACTAAAAGTTTGAAATATCTGGCAACTGTCCACATGAGACGGTGAAAGTCAACATTCTCTTATTTTAAAGCTTTCACAGTAATATATATTTAAATGTGTTTAGGAATAAAGAAATTGTTGCACAATTAAGTCTCAGAAGTGTAGAATTGATGCTAAATATCTCATATCAGAACAAAAAATTTATATTGTGTGTGTATTCTTATAGCCCCGCTTAAACGGGTAACGGATAAACAAATACCCCAAATATGAATAAAACCTTTTGGAACCGAATACTTCCCCACTGAGGAAATGTCAAAGATCCTCGCTTAATCAAACAATATTGATCAGCTTTCACAATATTTTGCTAAGAAGTTTTTTTAAGTATTTTAAAAATTAATTACGTATGAACAATTATTCATGTAAAAATATTAAATTATATTTTATGCATACAACAGATGAGGTTGTAAGTTGCATTTTTTTCCTTGCACCCTTCTAATATATATTTAAAATTATTATACATACCTATTATTTTGTTGTTCACTTAGCTTGTTTCAATATATTTTTACCAAAAACATTACTCTCATTATATAGTTATTGATTCATTATTACTACATTTTAAGACAAATGTTGTCAATTTGGAATGATAAAAAGTATTTCCCCGGTTAATCAAATAATATTTCTTGGAACTGACAGTATTCAATTAAGCAGGGCCGACAGTATATATATTTTTAAAATCAGAGTAGAGCAAATATATATTACAATGTTAAAAAAAAAAATTCAAGGTTATTACTATCTTCCCATTAAATTATATTCTTCCTACTCTGATTGGAAAAATATTCAGGTGCATTCCACTTCTCAAATAACCAATGAAGTACTTTTCACAACAAAATTTTCAACAATATAACTAACTGTTCTTGAAGTAGAAGGGATTTCTGTTGTCAATTTCTGTTTGAAATATTTGACTTATGACCATTATCTTAAAAAAATTAGTACCATCTACAAGAAATAAAAAAAGTGTATCCTATTCATAACACCAATGAAATAAAAACACATTGTATACGTTGTCCTACATCAGTACGGTGAACACATTTTAGTCTAAATTGAAAAATCTTATTTCAAGGTATCTGTTTTTGCCAAGCACAATGGAAAAAAAAAAAAAAAAAAACTCTAGGTTTATTCTTCTGAACTAATTTTAAATACTACATTCCAAGTTATTTCTGGTAGGAAATTTTTATCATGACAGCATCTCATGTATGTAGATTGAAATTTCAAATGCTTCTTAAGCTTTTATTTGGATGATCTACGCACATAATCAAATCTAGATTAAATACATTATCATTATGCAATTTTTAGGGAGTTTCAAATCATTTTGAACTGTTTTAGCCGAAAGAGTTTTAAGATTTTCTTAATTACTGTATTTTTCGAAATAAATAAATAAGTAAAATTTTCTGAAAAAATTAATTTTTAAAGAAAATCTTCAGAAACGCCCACCTTCAGAAAATCTCAAGTTATTTGGCCCACTTGAAGCCTATATATTCTAAGAAAACCTTGAGAATAAAAATTTGAAGATTTTCTTCAGAGCTTTTTACAGAAAATCTACAGATCTTTTCTTAAGATTTAGGTTTAAAAGTGGGCCAAATACCTTCAGATTTTCTCAACTTCAGAACATTCTGCAGAAAATCTAGAGATCTTCAGTCTGCAGATTTTCTTAAGATGTAGGCTTATGAAGTGGGCCAAATACCTATAGATTTTCTCAACTTTTTTTTTTAAGTTTTTTTTGAGATCCTTTCAAGTGGGGTAGGGAGAAGGTTTTTCGGACTATATCCCAGAATGTTTCCGAAATTGAGGTTTAAAAACACAACAGGCTGTCTGGGGAAGTAATAAGAAATTTAGTTCTAGGATCCCTTCTTTCCCACCTTTTTGGCTAAGTCCCCATCTTTTATTTGTTTTTAAAAAAATGTAAGAAAACTTATATAGTAGGTAAAAAATTAGCAATTTCCCCCCAAAAAAGTTTAAAGTAACTTTTGCATTTATTTTCTTTAAATTGATAGGTCTGTTATTTGGATGCTATTCGCCTACTTAATGCCAGAGCCTGTTTACTGAATAGGCCGTGGCCTAGATATCCTGCAATTTGGGGGCCGCCAAATGGCAAAAATTGTAATATTTGGCTACAAGAGGGTCCCGAAAAAGTTTTTTCCCTACGACATCTGATATCTTAATCGGGGACCCTAGGCCAATAGATTCTGGGACCCTAGAGGGATCCCAAAATAAATATAAGCATTAAGGAAAATTTTAACAAAATTGAAGGAAAACAAAGCAAAAACATTTCGTCGCTGTAAATATTCTGTACTAATCATCTAAACCAGGGGTCTCCAACCTACGACCTGCGGGCCAAATCCAGCCAGCGAGCATATTTTTCCCGGCCCACCGGAAGCTTATAGACAGAAAACTTTTTTTTGATTTGATAATACATTTCTTTTTAAGCATTTAAAAAGAAAACTAAGTCAAGAACATCTCGAAAAATCACTTCTAAGTATGATCGTAGTCAAAGGGGGGGATGCAGGAAGAGGCAACTGCCTCTCCCTAGAAGAGAGTCTTCATTTTCACTTTCCTCCCTAACGTCACCAAAGGTAATTTAAAATTGAACTTTTGAGACTTCCATTTAAAAAAATTCTGCAGGATAGTCGCTTTTTTCTTCATTTGGTCAAAAATATCCCTAAATGGTGCTTTGGTGGTTTTAATTTCAAACGATTTCCGGGGAGAGATTCCGATGGGCCCCTTTCCGAACGTCTCAACATATATAGCTTAAAATGGCGTTTTGAACTTCAATATCAAAAAAATTCTGGAATATGTCCTGAATTCGGATCATTCTTTTAACATCAAAGGTATCCTGACATGTGTTTTAGGACTTCATTCCCAAAAAGTTCTTAAAGAGAGAGGATCTGAACCTACCTCATTTCCTTAACATCACAAACCAAAGATAATTTAAAATTTCGTTTTCAAAACTAATTTGAAAGAAGGAAAAACCTTTGACTTTGCGAAAGATAGCCTAAAATTGACTTAATGATTGAAAAATAATCTTAGAGATATAATTGCAACCTCTCTTTCCCCTAATTTGACTACAATTGCCTGAAAATTTGAATTTTGATGAGAATTTCTCCTGAAGTGGAAACTTGTACTCCAACTATCTTTAACACCACCAAAAATAGACTAAAACTGCGTTTTTAATACTTCAATTTGGAAACATTTCCGGGGTTAAAACTCGATCCCTTCATCTCCTTCCTATTCAAAGACAGAATAAAACGTTTTAGGACTTATAACTTTTGGTATCTATCTTTTCTTCGTAGCAAATTCCTTTTATAAATTCACTCATTTCTTTTTTCTGTTTTTTAAAACTTTAATGTAGAAACTTAAAGCAAGATGGATAAGGGCAGCAGCAGGCAGCGTCAAAAAAGTATTGTCTGACCTCGAAAACTGGCACTGGGAGAAGTGGCAGCTAAAACCACATCTTGTTACACCTTGGCTTGCCCTCCCCCCTAACGTGAATTCTGGCTACACTCATGTCACTGAGCACTTATTAAAATAATAATAATTTGAATTTTGACATCTTGAATTCAAATTATGATTTTCGCAATCACGAGTGTGTGTGAATGGGCGGGGTATGCATGTGTGTTTGTGTCTGTGTGCAGGCATGAGTGCATGGGTAGTTGTGTGTATGTGTATATGTGTAGGTGTATGTATGTGTTTGTGTGTTTGTGCAGGATATGGACGCAACCTGGAGATTTTGCTCGCTATAGGAGCAGCATCGTGAGGAGCCGACCGACGGGGGTGCTGCAGAGGGAGGTGGTGGGAAATAAAATCATAGGAAGATAAAAACCGCCAAGTGAGAAGAATAAGCAATCGTGATTGCTCAAAAAAACCTTTAACCTATTCGATATTCACATTCGAGTGTAAAGGAGAAAGTTTGTTTTAAGTGATTCATCTGAAAATATTGTGTACACGCCATAAAACTATGCCTCAGTAAAATTAAATATTTTGTATGTAATTTATATTAATATAAATTAAGTTTTTTTCTTTTTCTTTTTTGACTTCATACTTGCATGGCAAAGAGGTTGGTGACAAGTTGGAAGAAAGAGAAAAATCTTTGGTTAGGCAGAAAAGTACGAGTACATTTGAGAAACAAAAGTACAATCAACTAATTTTTTTTAACAGAGTAAAGAATCCTACGCCTTCAACTGTATTATAATTTAATCGCGTTGATATTGAGATTCGAAGTTACACAAGATAAACAAAAAACGAAAAAGATATTCTAGGTATCATGAATGACAAAATTGTGGCACGCAGTTGCAGATGTTTCTGCACCTTAAAAACTTCTATGGCGCAGACTATGCCATGGACCCTCCTTTGTATGCACCCATGCATGGTTAACACTTATGGACAGTTTTGTTCATGTATTACGCAATTCACTTATTTAAATCGTATAAAATACGATTTATTTAACTTTTAAATCAAACAAACCACTCTGTCACACACGTAACAGAATGCATTAATTTTTTACCTGCAATTTTTGAGCTTCAGAAAAAATAATTGTTTGGAATATTTACTTGATGTATGTAGACGCATGTAAAAAAAACTATGTTTTATTTCACTTACGAAGTTTCACACGAAATGAAAAAATAAAATGAGAAGCAGCTCATATTAACGAATCTTGAGAGTCGCACGTACCCCTGCAATTAAAATTGTGAAAAACGTAGCGTTATCCTACAATAAAATATTGCCTTTAAATTAACCCCAGATATACTCAGTTATCATACAAAAGAAACAAAGGATATTTTAGTAACTTTATCTAATTTTTTATTGTTATTTACAAAGAAACAATATCAAAAAGTCACACGTAACGATGGGACGGCCCTGTGCAGTGTTTTAATTTTATTCATGGAAGAACTGTAACTGAAAAAGTTAACACTTTGACTTTACAAAAAACGGGTGTAGTAACACTCAGTTTCCTATGACAATATGATAACGAAGAACTTTTAAAGATTAAAGAAAATTGTAATAAATCTACAGATTAAAAAAAAAAAAAAGTTTTAGTAGAGTCCACCTTGCGATTTCAATTGTGAAGGGAAATCGGGAGGCCTTTATTACTCGGATTTTAGTTTTTATTCTTACACTCTTGAAGTCGAAACATATTGATTACTTGGTTCTGTTGGTCATTACTAAGTAAGATCTTTACAAAAATAAAAATTAATAACTATGTCTTCAGATGTATTAGGAATAATCTATAAACCCTTAAATCTAAACTATGTGGTATCAGGCACCTAATTAAAATAGTGGTGGTATGAGATACGATGGAAGATTGTTAGATTAAGGGGGTCTGAAACACAAAAATCGTCAAGTTTTGCAATTTTTTTTTTATCATTTAAAAAATTACTCAGTTTCTTCTGCTTAAAAGGACGTTTGAATCGTGTTTCCATCTTTATTAGAACAAAAGATATAATTATTTTTGTTGCCCGCACCTAACTAATGTGTATTGAACTTTAAAACTTTAAACGCGTTTTTCTCCATGATGCAAATTTTCCCCGATTTCTTGCATTCAAACTCTTATGAGTCAGCAACCGATAAAGATAAAGTAATGAAATTTAGAGCATGTCTTTTTCGAACAGTTTACTTTAATTTTTATTCGGCGATTTTGAAAAAAATGTTTACTGCAAAAAATATAATTTTTAAAAAAAAAAGTATCTTTGAATTTTTCTTCAAATATTTTTAATTTTTTTATTGAATCAATATTTTTAAAATCGCCGAATAAAAATTAAAGCTTAGATATTTGTGCATACTTTTTTGAAAAGAAATTGAAAATTGACCAACAATATTTTGAGTTATAGCAATTTAAAGCAAACCCATTTTTTTTCAAAACAAATTAAATTTAAATAATAAAAAAAATTCATATTAATGTTGTGATTTTGCTTATCAATTAAATGGTGAATCAGTGTAAAAAAATTCAAAACTCTAAAGTATATAATAAAAAAAAATTCAAAATGTGTCCCGGACCCACTTAAAATCGCATTCAAAACTCGGC